>NW_026777778.1:0-105406 GCF_028023285.1 Balaenoptera ricei
TACCCTAAACCGAGCCCTAACCCTAACACAAACCCTAACCCTAACCCTAACCCATACCCTACGTCGTACCCGCACCCTTCCCCGAACCCGTACCCTAAGCCGTACCCTAAGCCTAACCCTAACCCTAGGCTACCCTTGACTGCTTCTGCCTCCAATAGATTTCCTAAGCACTAGTGTTTTAAGGAACAGCTTAAAAAGAGAATCCTAATGTGATTTCTTTATAATGGGTGTGTTCCTTATCTTATCCTAGTGTCTAAACTCTTCTCCATGGCTGGACCCCCAAATAATATTCCTTTACGTGCTAAGGGGTATCTAGAGAGTGGGATAGGTTTAATAACTACCCTAACCCTAACGCGTACCCTAACCCTAACCCCTACCCTAACCCTAACACGTACCCTAATCCTAACCCGTACCCTAAACCGAGCCCTAACCCTAACACTAACCCTAACCCTAATCCTAACCCATACCCTACGCCGTACCCGAACCCCTCCCCGAACCCGTACCCTAAGCCGTACCCTAAGCCTAACCCTAAGCCTAACCCTAACCCTAGGCTACCCTTGACTGCTTCTGCCTCCAATAGATTTCCTAAGCACTAGTGTTTTAAGGAACAGCTGAAAAAGAGAATCCTAATGTGATTTCTTTATAATGGGTGTGTTCCTTATCTTATCCTAGTGTCTAAACGCTTCTCCATGGCTAGACCCCCAAATAATATTCCTTTACGTGCTAAGGGGTACCTAGAGAGTGGGATAGGTTTAATAACTACCCTAACCCTAACGCGTACCCTAACCCTAACTCCTACCCTAACCCTAACACGTACCCTAATCCTAACCCGTACCCTAAACCGAGCCCTAACCCTAACACTAACCCTAACCCTAACCCTAACCCATACCCTACGCTGTACCCGAACCCCTCCCCGAACCCGTACCCTAAGCCGTACCCTAAGCCTAACCCTAAGCCTAACACTAACCCTAGGCTACCCTTGACTGCTTCTGCCTCCAATAGATTTCCTAAGCACTAGTGTTTTAAGGAACAGCTTAAAAAGAGAATCCTAATGTGATTTCTTTATAATGGGTGTGTTCCTTATCTTATCCTAGTGTCTAAACTCTTCTCCATGGCTGGACCCCCAAATAGTATTCCTTTACGTGCTAAGGGGTATCTAGAGAGTGGGATAGGTTTACTAACTACCCTAACCCTAATGCGTACCCTAACCCTAACCCCTACACTAACCCTAACACGTACCCTAATCCTAACCCGTACCCTAAACCGAGCCCTAACCCTAACACTAACCCTAACCCTAACCCTAACCCATACCCTACGCCGTACCCGAATCCCTCCCCGAACCCCTACCCTAAGCCGTACCCTAACCCTAACCCTAAGCCTAACCCTAACCTTAGGCTACCCTTGACTGCTTCTGCCTCCAATAGATTTTCTAAGCACTAGTGTTTTAAGGAACGGCTTAAAAACAGAATCCTAATGTGATTTCTTTATAATGGGTGTGTTCCTTATCTTATCCTTGTGTCTAAACTCTTCTCCATGGCTGGACCCCCTAATAATATTCCTTTACGTGCTAAGGGGTATCTAGAGAGTGGGATAGGTTTAATAACTACCCTAACCCTAATGCGTTCCCTAACCCTAACCCCTACCCTAACCCTAACATGTACCCTAATCCTAACCCGTACGCTAAACCGAGCCCTAACCCTAAAATTAACCCTAACCCATACCCTACGCCGTACCCGAACCCCTCCCCGAATCCGTAACCTAAGCCGTACAATAACCCTAACCCTAAGCCTAACCCTAACCCTAGGCTACCCTTGACTGCTTCTGCCTCCCATAGATTTCCTAAGCACCAGTGTTTTAAGGAACAGCTTAAAAAGAGAATCCTAATGTGATTTCTTTATAATGGGTGTGTTCCTTATCTTATCCTAGTGTCTAAACTCTTCTCCATGGCTGGACCCCCAAATAATATTCCTTTACGTGCTAAGAGGTATCTAGAGAGTGGGATAGGTTTACTAACTACCCTAACCCTAACGCGTACCCTAACCCTAACCCCTACCCTAACCCTAACACGTACCCTAATCCTAACCCGTACCCTAAACCGAGCCCTAACCCTAACACTAACACTAACCCTAACCCATACCCTATGCCGTACCCGAACCCCTCCCCGAACCCCTACCCTAAGCCGTACCCTAACCCTAACCCTAAGCCTAACCCTAAACCTAGGCTACCCTTGAATGCTTCTGCCTCCAATAGATTTCCTAAGCACTAGTGTTTGAAGGAACAGCTGAAAAAGAGAATCCTAATGTGATTTCTTTGTAATGGGTGTGTTCTTTATCTTATCCTAGTGTCTAAACTCTTCTCCATGGCTGAACAACCAAATAATAATCCTTTACGTGCTAAGGGGTATCTAGAGAGTGGGATAGGTTTAATAACTACCCTAACACTAACGCGTACCCTAACCCTAACCCCTACCCTAACCCGAACACGTACCCTAATCCTAACCCATACCCTAAACCGATCCCTAACCCTAACACTAACCCTAACCCTAACCCAAAACCATACCCTACGCCGAACCCGTACCCTAAGCCGTACCCTAAGCCTAACCCTAACCCTAGGCTACCCTTGACTGCTTCTGCCTCCAATAGATTTCCTAAGCACTAGTGTTTTAAGGAACAGCTGAAAAAGAGAATCGTAATGTGATTTCTTTATAATGGGTGTGTTCCTTATCTTATCCTAGTGTCTAAACTCTTCTCCATGGCTGGACCCCCAAATACTATTCCTTTACGTGCTAAGGGGTATCTAGAGAGTGGGATAGGTTTAATAACTACCCTAACCCTAACGCGTACCCTAACCCTAACCCCTACCCTAACCCTAACACGTACCCTAATCCTAAGCCGTACCCTAAACCGAGCCCTAACCCTAACACTAACCCTAACCCTAACCCTAACCCATACCCTACGCCGTACCCGAACCCCTCCCTGAACCCGTACCCTAAGCCGTACCCTAACCCTAACCCTAACCCTAGGCTACCCTTGACTGCTTCTGCCTCCAATAGATTTCCTAAGAACTAGCGTTTTAAGGAACAGCTTAAAAAGAGTATCCTAATGTGATTTCTTTATAATGGGTGTGTTCCTTATCTTAACCTAGTGTCTAAACTCTTCTCCATGGCTGGACCCCCAAATAATATTCCTTTACGTGCTAAGGGGTATCTAGAGAGTGGGATAGGTTTAATAACTACCCTAACCCTAACGCGTACCCTAACCCTAGCCCCTACCCTAACCCTAACACGTACCCTAATCCTAACCCGTACCCTAAACCGAGCCCTAACCCTAACACTAACCCTAACCCTAACCCTAACCCATACCCTACGCCGTACCCGCACCCTTCCCCGAACCCGTACCCTAAGCCGTACCCTAAGCCTAACCCTAACCCTAGGCTACCCTTGACTGCTTCTGCCTCCAATAGATTTCCTAAGCACTAGTGTTTTAAGGAAAAGCTTAAAAAGAGAATCCTAATGTGATTTCATTATAATGGGTGTGTTCCTTATCTTATCCTAGTGTCTAAACTCTTCTCCATGGCTGGACCCCCAAATAATATTCCTTTACGTGCTAAGGGGTATCTAGAGAGTGGGATAGGTTTACTAACTACCATAACCCTAACGCGTACCCTAACCCTAACCCCTACGCTAACCCTAACACGTATCCTAATCCTAACCCGTATCCTAAACCAAGCCCTAATCCTAACACTAACCCTAACCCTAACCCTAACCCATACCCTACCCCGTACCCGAACCCCTCCCCGAACCCGTACCCTAAGCCGTACCCTAAGCCTAACCCTAACCCTAGGCTACCCTTGACTGCTTCTGCCTCCAATAGATTTTCTAAGCACTAGTGTTTTATGGAACGGCTTAAAAAGAGAATCCTAATGTGATTTCTTCATAATGGGTGTGTTCCTTATCTTATCCTTGTGTCTAAACTCTTCTCCATGGCTGGACCCCCTAATAATATTCCTTTACGTGCTAAGGGGTATCTAGAGAGTGGGATAGGTTTAATAACTACCCTAACCCTAACGCGTTCCCTAACCCTAACCACTATCCTAACCCTAACATGTACCCTAATCCTAACCCGAACCCTAAACCGAGCCCTAACCCTAACACTAATCCTAACCTATACCCTACGCCGTACCCGAACACCTCCCCGAATCCGTAACCTAAGCCGTACAATAACCCTAACCCTAAGCCTAACCCTAACCCTAGGCTACCCTTGACTGCTTCTGCCTCCAATAGATTTCCTAAGCACTAGTGTTTGAAGGAACAGCTTAAAAATAGAATCCTAATGTGATTTCTTTATAATGGGTGTGTTCCTTATCTTATCCTAGTGTCTAAACTCTTCTCCATGGCTGGACCCCCAAATAATATTCCTTTACGTGCTAAGGGGTATCTAGAGAGTGGGATAGGTTTACTAACTACCCTAACCCTAACGCGTACCCTAACCCTAACCCCTACCATAACCCTAACACGTACCCTAATCCTAACCCGTACCCTAAACCGAGCCCTAACCCTAACACTAACCCTAACCCTAACCCTAACGCATACCCTATGCCGTACCCGAACCCTTCCCCGAACCCGTACCCTAAGCCGTACCCTAAGCCTAACCCTAAGCCTAACCCTAACCCTAGGCTACCCTTGACTGCTTCTGCCTCCAATAGATTTCCTAAGCACTAGTGTTTTAAGGAACAGCTGAAAAAGAGAATCCTAATGTGATTTCTTTATAATGGGTGTGTTCCTTATCTTATCCTAGTGTCTAAACTCTTCTCCATGGCTGGACCCCCAAATAATATTCCTTTACGTGATAAGGAGTACCTAGAGAGTGGGATAGGTTTAATAACTACCCTAACCCTAACGCGTACCCTAACCCTAACCCCTACCCTAAACCTAACACGTACCCTAATCCTAACCCGTACCCTAAACCGAGCCCTAACCCTAACACTAACCCTAACCCTAACCCTAACCCATACCGTACGCCGTACCCGCACCCTTCCCCGAACCCGTACCCTAAGCCGTACCCTAAGCCTAACCCTAACCCTAGGCTACCCTTGACTGCTTCTGCCTCCAATAGATTTCCTAAGCACTAGTGTTTGAAGGAACAGCTTAAAAAGAGAATCCTAATGTGATTTCTTTATAATGGGTGTGTTCCTTATCTTATCCTAGTGTCTAAACTCTTCTCCATGACTGGACCCCCAAATAATATTCCTTTACGTGCTAAGGGGTATCTAGAGAGTGGGATAGGTTTACTAACTACCCTAACCATAACGCGTACCCTAACCCTAACCCCTACCCTAACCCTAACACGTACCCTAATCCTAACCCGTACCCTAAACCGAGCCCTAACCCTAACACTAACCCTAACCCTAACCCTAACCCATACCCTACGCCGTACCCGAATCCCTCCCCGAACCCCTACCCTAAGCCGTACCCTAACCCTAACCCTAAGCCTAACCCTAACCTTAGGCTACCCTTGACTGCTTCTGCCTCCAATAGATTTTCTAAGCACTAGTGTTTTAAGGAACGGCTTAAAAACAGAATCCTAATGTGATTTCTTTATAATGGGTGTGTTCCTTATCTTATCCTTGTGTCTAAACTCTTCTCCATGGCTGGACCCCCTAATAATATTCCTTTACGTGCTAAGGGGTATCTAGAGAGTGGGATAGGTTTAATAACTACCCTAACCCTAACGCGTTCCCTAACCCTAACCCCTACCCTAACCCTAACATGTACCCTAATCCTAACCCGTACGCTAAACCGAGCCCTAACCCTAAAATTAACCCTAACCCATACCGTACGCCGTACCCGAACCCCTCCCCGAATCCATAACCTAAGCCGTACAATAACCCTAACCCTAAGCCTAACCCTAACCCTAGGCTACCCTTGACTGCTTCTGCCTCCAATAGATTTCCTAAGCACCAGTGTTTTAAGGAACAGCTTAAAAAGAGAATCCTAATGTGATTTCTTTATAATGGGTGTGTTCCTTATCTTATCCTAGTGTCTAAACTCTTCTCCATGGCTGGACCGCCAAATAATATTCCTTTACGTGCTAAGAGGTATCTAGAGAGTGGGATAGGTTTACTAACTACCCTAACCCTAACGCGTACCCTAACCCTAACCCCTACCCTAACCGTAACACGTACCCTAATCCTAACCCGTACCCTAAACCGAGCCCTAACCCTAACACTAACCCTAACCCTAACCCATACCCTATGCCGTACCCGAACCCCTCCCCGAACCCCTACCCTAAGCCGTACCCTAAACCTAACCCTAAGCCTAACCCTAACCCTAGGCTACCCTTGAATGCTTCTGCCTCCAATAGATTTCCTAAGCACTAGTGTTTGAAGGAACAGCTGAAAAAGAGAATCCTAATGTGATTTCTTTATAATGGGTGTGTTCCTTATCTTATCCTAGTGTCTAAACTCTTCTCCATGGCTGAACACAGAAATAATAATCCTTTACGTGCTAAGGGGTATCTAGAGAGTGGGATAGGTTTAATAACTACCCTAACACTAACGCGTACCCTAACCCTAAACCCTACCCTAACCCTAACACGTACCCTAATCCTAACCCGTACCCTAAACCGATCCCTAACCCTAACACTAACCCTAACCCTAACCCAAAACCATACCCTACGCCAAACCCGTACCCTAAGCCGTACCCTAAGCCTAACCCTAACCCTAGGCTACCCTTGACTGCTTCTGCCTCCAATAGATTTCCTAAGCACTAGTGTTTTAAGGAACAGCTGAAAAAGAGAATCGTAATGTGATTTCTTTATAATGGGTGTGTTCCTTATCTTATCCTAGTGTCTAAACTCTTCTCCATGGCTGGACCCCCAAATACTATTCCTTTACGTGCTAAGGGGTATCTAGAGAGTGGGATAGGTTTAATAACTACCCTAACCCTAACGCGTACCCTAACCCTAACCCCTACCCTAACCCTAACACGTACCCTAATCCTAACCCGTACCCTAAACCGAGCCCTAACCCTAACACTAACCCTAACCCTAACCCTAACGCATACCCTATGCCGTACCCGAACCCCTCCCCGAACCCGTACCCTAAGCCGTACCCTAAGCCTAACCCTAAGCCTAACCCTAACCCTAGGCTACCCTTGACTGCTTCTGCCTCCAATAGATTTCCTAAGCACTAGTGTTTTAAGGAACAGCTGAAAAAGAGAATCCTAATGTGATTTCTTTATAATGGGTGTGTTCCTTATCATATCCTAGTGTCTAAACACTTCTTCATGGCTGGACCCCCAAATAATATTCCTTTACGTGATAAGGAGTACCTAGAGAGTGGGATAGGTTTAATAACTACCCTAACCCTAACGCGTACCCTAACCCTAACCCCTACCCTAACCCTAACACGTACCCTAATCCTAACCCGTACCCTAAACCGAGCCCTAACCCTAACACAAACCCTAACCCTAACCCTAACCCATACCCTACGTCGTACCCGCACCCTTCCCCGAACCCGTACCCTAAGCCGTACCCTAAGCCTAACCCTAACCCTAGGCTACCCTTGACTGCTTCTGCCTCCAATAGATTTCCTAAGCACTAGTGTTTTAAGGAACAGCTTAAAAAGAGAATCCTAATGTGATTTCTTTATAATGGGTGTGTTCCTTATCTTATCCTAGTGTCTAAACTCTTCTCCATGGCTGGACCCCCAAATAATATTCCTTTACGTGCTAAGGGGTATCTAGAGAGTGGGATAGGTTTAATAACTACCCTAACCCTAACGCGTACCCTAACCCTAACCCCTACCCTAACCCTAACACGTACCCTAATCCTAACCCGTACCCTAAACCGAGCCCTAACCCTAACACTAACCCTAACCCTAATCCTAACCCATACCCTACGCCGTACCCGAACCCCTCCCCGAACCCGTACCCTAAGCCGTACCCTAAGCCTAACCCTAAGCCTAACCCTAACCCTAGGCTACCCTTGACTGCTTCTGCCTCCAATAGATTTCCTAAGCACTAGTGTTTTAACGAACAGCTTAAAAAGAGAATCCTAATGTGATTTCTTTATAATGGGTGTGTTCCTTATCTTATCCTAGTGTCTAAACTCTTCTCCATGGCTGGACCCCCAAATAATATTCCTTTACGTGCTAAGGGGTATCTAGAGAGTGGGATAGGTTTACTAACTACCCTAACCATAACGCGTACCCTAACCCTAACCCCTACCCTAACCCTAACACGTACCCTAATCCTAACCCGTACCCTAAAGCAAGCCCTAACCCTAACACTAACCCTAACCCTAACCCTAACCCATACCCTACGCCGTACCCGAACCCCTCCCCGAACCCCTACCCTAAGCCGTACCCTAACCCTAACCCTAAGCCTAACCCTAACCCTAGGCTACCCTTGACTGCTTCTGCCTCCAATAGATTTCCTAAGCACTAGTGTTTTAAGGAACAGCTGAAAAAGAGAATCCTAATGTGATTTCTTTATAATGGGTGTGTTCCTTATCTTATCCTAGTGTCTAAACGCTTCTCCATGGCTAGACCCCCAAATAATATTCCTTTACGTGCTAAGGGGTACCTAGAGAGTGGGATAGGTTTAATAACTACCCTAACCCTAACGCGTACCCTAACCCTAACTCCTACCCTAACCCTAACACGTACCCTAATCCTAACCCGTACCCTAAACCGAGCCCTAACCCTAACACTAACCCTAACCCTAACCCTAACCCATACCCTACGCTGTACCCGAACCCCTCCCCGAACCCGTACCCTAAGCCGTACCCTAAGCCTAACCCTAAGCCTAACCCTAACCCTAGGCTACCCTTGACTGCTTCTGCCTCCAATAGATTTCCTAAGCACTAGTGTTTTAAGGAACAGCTTAAAAAGAGAATCCTAATGTGATTTCTTTATAATGGGTGTGTTCCTTATCTTATCCTAGTGTCTAAACTCTTCTCCATGGCTGGACCCCCAAATAATATTCCTTTACGTGCTAAGGGGTATCTAGAGAGTGGGATAGGTTTACTAACTACCCTAACCCTAACGCGTACCCTAACCCTAACCCCTACCCTAACCCTAACACGTACCCTAATCCTAACCCGTACCCTAAACCGAGCCCTAACCCTAACACTAACCCTAACCCTAACCCTAACCCATACCCTACGCCGTACCCGAATCCCTCCCCGAACCCCTACCCTAAGCCGTACCCTAACCCTAACCCTAAGCCTAACCCTAACCTTAGGCTACCCTTGACTGCTTCTGCCTCCAATAGATTTTCTAAGCACTAGTGTTTTAAGGAACGGCTTAAAAACAGAATCCTAATGTGATTTCTTTATAATGGGTGTGTTCCTTATCTTATCCCTGTGTCTAAACTCTTCTCCATGGCTGGACCCCCTAATAATATTCCTTTACGTGCTAAGGGGTACCTAGAGAGTGGGATAGGTTTAATAACTACCCTAACCCTAACGCGTACCCTAACCCTAACCCCTACCCTAACCGTAACACGTACCCTAATCCTAACCCGTACCCTAAACCGAGCCCTAACCCTAACACTAACCCTAACCCTAACCCTAACCCATACCGTATGCCGTACCCGAACCTCGCACCGAACCCGTACCCTAAGCCGTACCCTAAGCCTAACCCTAAGCCTAACCCTAACCCTAGGCTACCCTTGACTGCTTCTGCCTCCAATAGATTTCCTAAGCACTAGTGTTTTAAGGAACGGCTTAAAAAGAGAATCCTAATGTGATTTCTTCATAATGGGTGTGTTCCTTATCTTATCCTTGTGTCTAAACTCTTCTCCATGGCTGGACCCCCTAATAATATTCCTTTACGTGCTAAGGGGTATCTAGAGAGTGGGATAGGTTTAATAACTACCCTAACTCTAACGCGTTCCCTAACCCTAACCACTATCCTAACCCTAACATGTACCCTAATCCTAACCCGAACCCTAAACCGAGCCCTAACCCTAACACTAACCCTAACCTATACCCTACGCCGTACCCGAACCCCTCCCCGAATCCGTAACCTAAGCCGTACAATAACCCTAACCCTAAGCCTAACCCTAACCCTAGGCTACCCTTGACTGCTTCTGCCTCCAATAGATTTCCTAAGCACTAGTGTTTTAAGGAACAGCTGAAAAAGAGAATCCTAATGTGATTTCTTTATAATGGGTGTGTTCCTTATCTTATCCTAGTGTCTAAACTCTTCTCCATGGCTGGACCCCCAAATAATATTCCTTTACGTGCTAAGGGGTATCTAGAGAGTGGGATAGGTTTACTAACTACCCTAACCATAACGCGTACCCTAACCCTAACCCCTACCCTAACCCTAACACGTACCCTAATCCTAACCCGTACCCTAAAGCAAGCCCTAACCCTAACACTAACCCTAACCCTAACCCTAACCCATACCCTACGCCGTACCCGAACCCCTCCCCGAACCCCTACCCTAAGCCGTACCCTAACCCTAACCCTAAGCCTAACCCTAACCCTAGGCTACCCTTGACTGCTTCTGCCTCCAATAGATTTCCTAAGCACTAGTGTTTTAACGAACAGCTTAAAAAGAGAATCCTAATGTGATTTCTTTATAATGGGTGTGTTCCTTATCTTATCCTAGTGTCTAAACGCTTCTCCATGGCTAGACCCCCAAATAATATTCCTTTACGTGCTAAGGGGTACCTAGAGAGTGGGATAGGTTTAATAACTACCCTAACCCTAACGCGTACCCTAACCCTAACTCCTACCCTAACCCTAACACGTACCCTAATCCTAACCCGTACCCTAAACCGAGCCCTAACCCTAACACTAACCCTAACCCTAACCCTAACCCATACCCTACGCTGTACCCGAACCCCTCCCCGAACCCGTACCCTAAGCCGTACCCTAAGCCTAACCCTAAGCCTAACCCTAACCCTAGGCTACCCTTGACTGCTTCTGCCTCCAATAGATTTCCTAAGCACTAGTGTTTTAAGGAACAGCTTAAAAAGAGAATCCTAATGTGATTTCTTTATAATGGGTGTGTTCCTTATCTTATCCTAGTGTCTAAACTCTTCTCCATGGCTGGACCCCCAAATAATATTCCTTTACGTGCTAAGGGGTATCTAGAGAGTGGGATAGGTTTAATAACTACCCTAACCCTAACGCGTACCCTAACCCTAACCCCTACCCTAACCCTAACACGTACCCTAATCCTAACCCGTACCCTAAACCGAGCCCTAACCCTAACACTAACCCTAACCCTAACCCTAACCCATACCCTACGCCGTACCCGAATCCCTCACCGAACCCCTACCCTAAGCCGTACCCTAACCCTAACCCTAAGCCTAACCCTAACCTTAGGCTACCCTTGACTGCTTCTGCCTCCAATAGATTTTCTAAGCACTAGTGTTTTAAGGAACGGCTTAAAAACAGAATCCTAATGTGATTTCTTTATAATGGGTGTGTTCCTTATCTTATCCCTGTGTCTAAACTCTTCTCCATGGCTGGACCCCCTAATAATATTCCTTTACGTGCTAAGGGGTACCTAGAGAGTGGGATAGGTTTAATAACTACCCTAACCCTAACGCGTACCCTAACCCTAACCCCTACCCTAACCATAACACGTACCCTAATCCTAACCAGTACCCTAAACCGAGCCCTAACCCTAACACTAACCCTAACCCTAACCCTAACCCATACCGTACGCCGTACCCGAACCTCGCCCCGAACCCGTACCCTAAGCCGTACCCTAAGCCTAACCCTAAGCCTAACCCTAACCCTAGGCTACCCTTGACTGCTTCTGCCTCCAATAGATTTCCTAAGCACTAGTGTTTTAAGGAACGGCTTAAAAAGAGAATCCTAATGTGATTTCTTCATAATGGGTGTGTTCCTTATCTTATCCTTGTGTCTAAACTCTTCTCCATGGCTGGACCCCCTAATAATATTCCTTTACCTGCTAAGGGGTATCTAGAGAGTGGGATAGGTTTAATAACTACCCTAACTCTAACGCGTTCCCTAACCCTAACCACTATCCTAACCCTAACATGTACCCTAATCCTAACCCGAACCCTAAACCGAGCCCTAACCCTAACACTAACCCTAACCTATACCCTACGCCGTACCCGAACCCCTCCCCGAATCCGTAACCTAAGCCGTACAATAACCCTAACCCTAAGCCTAACCCTAACCCTAGGCTACCCTTGACTGCTTCTGCCTCCAATAGATTTCCTAAGCACTAGTGTTTTAAGGAACAGCTGAAAAAGAGAATCCTAATGTGATTTCTTTATAATGGGTGTGTTCCTTATCTTATCCTAGTGTCTAAACTCTTCTCCATGGCTGGACCCCCAAATAATATTCCTTTACGTGCTAAGGGGTATCTAGAGAGTGGGATAGGTTTACTAACTACCCTAACCCTAACGTGTACCCTAACCCTAACCCCTACCCTAACCCTAACACGTACCCTAATCCTAACCCGTACCCTAAACCGAGCCCTAACCCTAACCCTAACGCATACCCTATGCCGTACCCGAACCCTTCCCCGAACCCGTACCCTAAGCCGTACCCTAAGCCTAACCCTAAGCCTAACCCTAACCCTAGGCTACCCTTGACTTCTTCTGCCTCCAATAGATTTCCTAAGCACTAGTGTTTTAAGGAACAGCTGAAAAAGAGAATCCTAATGTGATTTCTTTATAATGGGTGTGTTCCTTATCTTATCCTAGTGTCTAAACTCTTCTCCATGGCTGGACCCCCAAATAATATTCCTTTACGTGATTAGGAGTACCTAGAGAGTGGGATAGGTTTAATAACTACCCTAACCCTAACGCGTACCCTAACCCTAACCCCTACCCTAAACCTAACACGTACCCTAATCCTAACCCGTACCCTAAACCGAGCCCTAACCCTAACACTAACCCTAACCCTAACTCTAACCCATACCGTACGCCGTACCCGCACCCTTCCCCGAACACGTACCCTAAGCCGTACCCTAAGCCTAACCCTAACCCTCGGCTACCCTTGACTGCTTCTGCCTCCAATAGATTTCCTAAGCACTAGTGTTTTAAGGAACAGCTTAAAAAGAGAATCCTAATGTGATTTCATTATAATGGGTGTGTTCCTTATCTTATCCTAGTGTCTAAACTCTTCTCCATGGCTGGACCCCCAAATAATCTTCCTTTACGTGCTAAGGGGTATCTAGAGAGTGGGATAGGTTTAATAACTACCATAACCCTAACGCGTACCCTAACCCTAACCCCTACCCTAACCCTAACACGTATTCTAATCCTAACCCGTATCCTAAACCAAGCCCTAATCCTAACAATAACCCTAACCCTAACCCTAACCCATACCCTACGCCGTACCCGAACCCCTCCCCGAACCCGTACCCTAAGCCGTACCCTAAGCCTAACCCTAAGCCTAACCCTAACCCTAGGCTACCCTTGACTGCTTCTGCCTCCAATAGATTTCCTAAGCACTACTGTTTGAAGGAACAGCTTAAAAAGAGAATCCTAATGTGATTTCTTCATAATGGGTGTGTTCCTTATCTTATCCTTGTGTCTAAACTCTTCTCCATGGCTGGACCCCCTAATAATATTCCTTTACGTTCTAAGGGGTATCTAGAGAGTGGGATAGTTTTAATAACTACCCTAACCCTAACGCGTTCCCTAACCCTAACCACTATCCTAACCCTAACATGTACCCTAATTCTAACCCGAACCCTAAACCGAGCCCTAACCCTAACACTAACACTAACCTATACCCTACGCCGTACCCGAACCCCTCCCCGAATCCGTAACCTAAGCCGTACAATAACCCTAACCCTAAGCCTAACCCTAACCCTAGGCTACCCTTGACTGCTTCTGCCTCCAATAGATTTCCTAAGCACTAGTGTTTGAAGGAACAGCTTAAAAAGAGAATCCTAATGTGATTTCTTTATAATGGGTGTGTTCCTTATCTTATCCTAGTGTCTAAACTCTTCTCCATGGCTGGACCCCCAAATAATATTCCTTTACGTGCTAAGGGGTATCTAGAGAGTGGGATAGGTTTACTAACTACCCTAACCCTAACGCGTACCCTAACCCTAACCCCTACCCTAACCCTAACACGTACCCTAATCCTAACCCGTACCCTAAACCGAGCCCTAACCCTAACACTAACCCTAACCCTAACCCTAACCCATACCGTACGCCGTACCCGAACCTCGCCCCGAACCCGTACCCTAAGCCGTACCCTAAGCCTAACCCTAAGCCTAACCTTAACCCTAGGCTACCCTTGACTGCTTCTGCCTCCAATAGATTTCCTAAGCACTAGTGTTTTAAGGAACAGCTTAAAAAGAGAATCCTAATGTGATTTCTTTATAATGGGTGTGTTCCTTATCTTATCCTAGTGTCTAAACTCTTCTCCATGGCTGGACCCCCAAATAATATTCCTTTACGTGATAAGGGGTATCTAGAGAGTGGGATAGGTTTAATAACTACCCTAACCCTAACGCGTACCCTAACCCTAACCCCTACCCTAACCCTAACACGTACCCTAATCCTAACCCGTACCCTAAACCGAGCCCTAACCCTAACACTAACCCTAACCCTAACCCTAACCCATACCCTACGCTGTACCCGAACCCCTCCCCGAACCCGTACCCTAAGCCGTACCCTAAGCCTAACCCTAAGCCTAACCCTAACCCTAGGCTACCCTTGACTGCTTCTGCCTCCAATAGATTTCCTAAGCACTAGTGTTTTAAGGAACAGCTTAAAAAGAGAATCCTAATGTGATTTCTTTATAATGGGTGTGTTCCTTATCTTATCCCTGTGTCTAAACTCTTCTCCATGGCTGGACCCCCTAATAATATTCCTTTACGTGCTAAGGGGTACCTAGAGAGTGGGATAGGTTTAATAACTACCCTAACCCTAACGCGTACCCTAACCCTAACCCCTACCCTAACCGTAACACGTACCCTAATCCTAACCAGTACCCTAAACCGAGCCCTAACCCTAACACTAACCCTAACCCTAACCCTAACCCATACCGTACGCCGTACCCGAACCTCGCCCCGAACCCGTACCCTAAGCCGTACCCTAAGCCTAACCCTAAGCCTAACCCTAACCCTAGGCTACCCTTGACTGCTTCTGCCTCCAATAGATTTCCTAAGCACTAGTGTTTTAAGGAACGGCTTAAAAAGAGAATCCTAATGTGATTTCTTCATAATGGGTGTGTTCCTTATCTTATCCTTGTGTCTAAACTCTTCTCCATGGCTGGACCCCCTAATAATATTCCTTTACGTGCTAAGGGGTATCTAGAGAGTGGGATAGGTTTAATAACTACCCTAACTCTAACGCGTTCCCTAACCCTAACCACTATCCTAACCCTAACATGTACCCTAATCCTAACCCGAACCCTAAACCGAGCCCTAACCCTAACACTAACCCTAACCTATACCCTACGCCGTACCCGAACCCCTCCCCGAATCCGTAACCTAAGCCGTACAATAACCCTAACCCTAAGCCTAACCCTAACCCTAGGCTACCCTTGACTGCTTCTGCCTCCAATAGATTTCCTAAGCACCAGTGTTTTAAGGAACAGCTTAAAAAGAGAATCCTAATGTGATTTCTTTATAATGGGTGTGTTCCTTATCTTATCCTAGTGTCTAAACTCTTCTCCATGGCTGGACCCCCAAATAATATTCCTTTACGTGCTAAGAGGTATCTAGAGAGTGGGATAGGTTTACTAACTACCCTAACCCTAACGCGTACCCTAACCCTAACCCCTACCCTAACCCTAACACGTACCCTAATCCTAACCCGTACCCTAAACCGAGCCCTAACCCTAACACTAACCCTAACCCTAACCCATACCCTATGCCGTACCCGAACCCCTCCCCGAACCCCTACCCTAAGCCGTACCCTAAACCTAACCCTAAGCCTAACCCTAACCCTAGGCTACCCTTGAATGCTTCTGCCTCCAATAGATTTCCTAAGCACTAGTGTTTGAAGGAACAGCTGAAAAAGAGAATCCTAATGTGATTTCTTTATAATGGGTGTGTTCCTTATCTTATCCTAGTGTCTAAACTCTTCTCCATGGCTGAACACCGAAATAATAATCCTTTACGTGCTAAGGGGTATCTAGAGAGTGGGATAGGTTTAATAACTACCCTAACACTAACGCGTACCCTAACCCTAAGCCCTACCCTAACCCTAACACGTACCCTAATCCTAACCCGTACCCTAAACCGATCCCTAACCCTAACACTAACCCTAACCCTAACCCAAAACCATACCCTACGCCGAACCCGTACCCTAAGCCGAACCCTAAGCCTAACCCTAACCCTAGGCTACCCTTGACTGCTTCTGCCTCCAATAGATTTCCTAAGCACTAGTGTTTTAAGGAACAGCTGAAAAAGAGAATCGTAATGTGATTTCTTTATAATGGGTGTGTTCCTTATCTTATCCTAGTGTCTAAACTCTTCTCCATGGCTGGACCACCAAATACTATTCCTTTACGTGCTAAGGGGTATCTAGAGAGTGGGATAGGTTTAATAACTACCCTAACCCTAACGCGTACCCTAACCCTAACCCCTACCCTAACCCTAACACGTATCCTAATCCTAACCCGTATCCTAAACCAAGCCCTAATCCTAACACTAACCCTAACCCTAACCCTAACCCATACCCTACGCCGTACCCGAACCCCTCCCCGAACCCGTACCCTAAGCCGTACCCTAAGCCTAACCCTAAGCCTAACCCTAACCCTAGGCTACCCTTGACTGCTTCTGCCTCCAATAGATTTCCTAAGCACTACTGTTTGAAGGAACAGCTTAAAAAGAGAATCCTAATGTGATTTCTTCATAATGGGTGTGTTCCTTATCTTATCCTTGTGTCTAAACTCTTCTCCATGGCTGGACCCCCTAATAATATTCCTTTACGTTCTAAGGGGTATCTAGAGAGTGGGATAGGTTTAATAACTACCCTAACCCTAACGCGTTCCCTAACCCTAACCACTATCCTAACCCTAACATGTACCCTAATCCTAACCCGAACCCTAAACCGAGCCCTAACCCTAACACTAACACTAACCTATACCCTACGCCGTACCCGAACCCCTCCCCGAATCCGTAACCTAAGCCGTACAATAACCCTAACCCTAAGCCTAACCCTAACCCTAGGCTACCCTTGACTGCTTCTGCCTCCAATAGATTTCCTAAGCACTAGTGTTTGAAGGAACAGCTTAAAAAGAGAATCCTAATGTGATTTCTTTATAATGGGTGTGTTCCTTATCTTATCCTAGTGTCTAAACTCTTCTCCATGGCTGGACCCCCAAATAATATTCCTTTACGTGCTAAGGGGTATCTAGAGAGTGGGATAGGTTTACTAACTACCCTAACCCTAACGCGTACCCTAACCCTAACCCCTACCCTAACCCTAACACGTACCCTAATCCTAACCCGTACCCTAAACCGAGCCCTAACCCTAACACTAACCCTAACCCTAACCCTAACGCATACCCTATGCCGTACCCGAAACCCTCCCCGAACCCGTACCCTAAGACGTACCCTAAGCCTAACCCTAAGCCTAACCCTATCCCTAGGCTACCCTTGACTGCTTCTGCCTCCAATAGATTTCCTAAGCACTAGTGTTTTAAGGAACACCTGAAAAAGAGAATCCTAATGTGATTTCTTTATAATGGGTGTGTTCCTTATCTTATCCTAGTGTCTAAACTCTTCTCCATGGCTGGACCCCCAAATAATATTCCTTTACGTTCTAAGGGGTACCTAGAGAGTGGGATAGGTTTAATAACTACCCTAACCCTAACGCGTACCCTAACCCTAACCCCTACCCTAACCGTAACACGTACCCTAATCCTAACCCGTACCCTAAACCGAGCCCTAACCCTAACACTAACCCTAACCCTAACCCTAACCCATACCGTACGCCGTACCCTAACCTCGCCCCGAACCCGTACCCTAAGCCGTACCCTAAGCCTAACCCTAAGCCTAACCTTAACCCTAGGCTACCCTTGACTGCTTCTGCCTCCAATAGATTTCCTAAGCACTAGTGTTTTAAGGAACAGCTTAAAAGGAGAATCCTAATGTGATTTCTTTATAATGGGTGTGTTCCTTATCTTATCCTAGTGTCTAAACTCTTCTCCATGGCTGGACCCCCAAATAATATTCCTTTACGTGATAAGGGGTATCTAGAGAGTGGGATAGGTTTAATAACTACCCTAACCCTAACGCGTACCCTAACCCTAACCCCTACCCTAACCCTAACACGTACCCTAATCCTAACCCGTACCCTAAACCGAGCCCTAACCCTAACACTAACCCTAACCCTAATCCTAACCCATACCCTACGCCGTACCCGAACCCCTCCCCGAACCCGTACCCTAAGCCGTACCCTAAGCCTAACCCTAAGCCTAACCCTAACCCTAGGCTACCCTTGACTGCTTCTGCCTCCAATAGATTTCCTAAGCACTAGTGTTTTAACGAACAGCTTAAAAAGAGAATCCTAATGTGATTTCTTTATAATGGGTGTGTTCCTTATCTTATCCTAGTGTCTAAACTCTTCTCCATGGCTGGACCCCCAAATAATATTCCTTTACGTGCTAAGGGGTATCTAGAGAGTGGGATAGATTTACTAACTACCCTAACCATAACGCGTACCCTAACCCTAACCCCTACCCTAACCCTAACACGTACCCTAATCCTAACCCGTACCCTAAAGCAAGCCCTAACCCTAACACTAACCCTAACCCTAACCCTAACCCATACCCTACGCCATACCCGAACCCCTCCCCGAACCCCTACCCTAAGCCGTACCCTAACCCTAACCCTAAGCCTAACCCTAACCCTAGGCTACCCTTGACTGCTTCTGCCTCCAATAGATTTCCTAAGCACTAGTGTTTTAAAGAACAGCTGAAAAAGAGAATCCTAATGTGATTTCTTTATAATGGGTGTGTTCCTTATCTTATCCTAGTGTCTAAACGCTTCTCCATGGCTAGACCCCCAAATAATATTCCTTTACGTGCTAAGGGGTACCTAGAGAGTGGGATAGGTTTAATAACTACCCTAACCCTAACGCGTACCCTAACCCTAACCCCTACCCTAACCCTAACACGTACCCTAATCCTAACCCGTACCCTAAACCGAGCCCTAACCCTAACACTAACCCTAACCCTAACCCTAACCCATACCCTACGCTGTACCCGAACCCCTCCCCGAACCCGTACCCTAAGCCGTACCCTAAGCCTAACCCTAAGCCTAACCCTAACCCTAGGCTACCCTTGACTGCTTCTGCCTCCAATAGATTTCCTAAGCACTAGTGTTTTAAGGAACAGCTTAAAAAGAGAATCCTAATGTGATTTCTTTATAATGGGTGTGTTCCTTATCTTATCCTAGTGTCTAAACTCTTCTCCATGACTGGACCCCCAAATAATATTCCTTTACGTGCTAAGGGGTATCTAGAGAGTGGGATAGGTTTACTAACTACCCTAACCCTAACGCGTACCCTAACCCTAACCCCTACCCTAACCCTAACACGTACCCTAATCCTAACCCGTACCCTAAACCGAGCCCTAACCCTAACACTAACCCTAACCCTAACCCTAACCCATACCCTACGCCGTACCCGAACCCCTCCCCGAACCCCTACCCTAAGCCGTACCCTAACCCTAACCCTAAGCCTAACCCTAACCTTAGGCTACCCTTGACTGCTTCTGCCTCCAATAGATTTTCTAAGCACTAGTGTTTTAAGGAACGGCTTAAAAACAGAATCCTAATGTGATTTCTTTATAATGGGTGTGTTCCTTATCTTATCCTTGTGTCTAAACTCTTCTCCATGGCTGGACCCCCTAATAATATTCCTTTACGTGCTAAGGGGTATCTAGAGAGTGGGATAGGTTTAATAACTACCCTAACCCTAACGCGTTCCCTAACCCTAACCCCTACCCTAACCCTAACATGTACCCTAATCCTAACCCGTACGCTAAACCGAGCCCTAACCCTAAAATTAACCCTAACCCATACCGTACGCCGTACCCGAACCCCTCCCCGAATCCGTAACCTAAGCCGTACAATAACCCTAACCCTAAGCCTAACCCTAACCCTAGGCTACCCTTGACTGCTTCTGCCTCCAATAGATTTCCTAAGCACCAGTGTTTTAAGGAACAGCTTAAAAAGAGAATCCTAATGTGATTTCTTTATAATGGGTGTGTTCCTTATCTTATCCTAGTGTCTAAACTCTTCTCCATGGCTGGACCCCCAAATAATATTCCTTTACGTGCTAAGAGGTATCTAGAGAGTGGGATAGGTTTACTAACTACCCTAACCCTAACGCGTACCCTAACCCTAACCCCTACCCTAACCCTAACACGTACCCTAATCCTAACCCGTACCCTAAACCGAGCCCTAACCCTAACACTAACCCTAACCCTAACCCATACCCTATGCCGTACCCGAACCCCTCCCCGAACCCCTACCCTAAGCCGTACCCTAAACCTAACCCTAAGCCTAACCCTAACCCTAGGCTACCCTTGAATGCTTCTGCCTCCAATAGATTTCCTAAGCACTAGTGTTTGAAGGAACAGCTGAAAAAGAGAATCCTAATGTGATTTCTTTATAATGGGTGTGTTCCTTATCTTATCCTAGTGTCTAAACTCTTCTCCATGGCTGAGCACCGAAATAATAATCCTTTACGTGCTAAGGGGTATCTAGAGAGTGGGATAGGTTTAATAACTACCCTAACACTAACGCGTACCCTAACCCTAAACCCTACCCTAACCCTAACACGTACCCTAATCCTAACCCGTACCCTAAACCGATCCCTAACCCTAACACTAACCCTAACCCTAACCCAAAACCATACCCTACGCCGAACCCGTACCCTAAGCCGTACCCTAAGCCTAACCCTAACCCTAGGCTACCCTTGACTGCTTCTGCCTCCAATAGATTTCCTAAGCACTAGTGTTTTAAGGAACAGCTGAAAAAGAGAATCGTAATGTGATTTCTTTATAATGGGTGTGTTCCTTATCTTATCCTAGTGTCTAAACTCTTCTCCATGGCTGGACCCCCAAATACTATTCCTTTATGTGCTAAGGGGTATCTAGAGAGTGGGATAGGTTTAATAACTACCCTAACCCTAACGCGTACCCTAACCCTAACCCCTACCCTAACCCTAACACGTACCCTAATCCTAACCCGTACCCTAAACCGAGCCCTAACCCTAACACTAACCCTAACCCTAACCCTAACGCATACCCTATGCCGTACCCGAACCCCTCCCCGAACCCGTACCCTAAGCCGTACCCTAACCCTAACACTAAGCCTAACCCTAACCCTAGGCTACCCTTGACTGCTTCTGCCTCCAATAGATTTCCTAAGCACTAGTGTTTTAAGGAACAGCTGAAAAAGAGAATCCTAATGTGATTTCTTTATAATGGGTGTGTTCCTTATCATATCCTAGTGTCTAAACTCTTCTTCATGGCTGGACCCCCAAATAATATTCCTTTACGTGATAAGGAGTACCTAGAGAGTGGGATAGGTTTAATAACTACCCTAACCCTAACGCGTACCCTAACCCTAACCCCTACCCTAACCCTAACACGTACCCTAATCCTAACCCGTACCCTAAACCGAGCCCTAACCCTAACACTAACCCTAACCCTAATCCTAACCCATACCCTACGCCGTACCCGAACCCCTCCCCGAACCCGTACCCTAAGCCGTACCCTAAGCCTAACCCTAAGCCTAACCCTAACCCTAGGCTACCCTTGACTGCTTCTGCCTCCAATAGATTTCCTAAGCACTAGTGTTTTAAGGAACAGCTTAAAAAGAGAATCCTAATGTGATTTCTTTATAATGGGTGTGTTCCTTATCTTATCCTAGTGTCTAAACTCTTCTCCATGGCTGGACCCCCAACTAATATTCCTTTACGTGCTAAGGGGTATCTAGAGAGTGGGATAGGTTTACTAACTACCCTAACCATAACGCGTACCCTAACCCTAACCCCTACCCTAACCCTAACACGTACCCTAATCCTAACCCGTACCCTAAAGCAAGCCCTAACCCTAACACTAACCCTAACCCTAACCCTAACCCATACCCTACGCCGTACCCGAACCCCTCCCCGTACCCCTACCCTAAGCCGTACCCTAAACCTAACCCTAAGCCTAACCCTAACCCTAGGCTACCCTTGACTGCTTCTGCCTCCAATAGATTTCCTAAGCACTAGTGTTTTAAGGAACAGCTGAAAAAGAGAATCCTAATGTGATTTCTTTATAATGGGTGTGTTCCTTATCTTATCCTAGTGTCTAAACGCTTCTCCATGGCTAGACCCCCAAATAATATTCCTTTACGTGCTAAGGGGTACCTAGAGAGTGGGATAGGTTTAATAACTACCCTAACCCTAACGCGTACCCTAACCCTAACCCCTACCCTAACCCTAACACGTACCCTAATCCTAACCCGTACCCTAAACCGAGCCCTAACCCTAACACTAACCCTAACCCTAACCCTAACCCATACCCTACGCCGTACCCGAACCCCTCCCCGAACCCCTACCCTAAGCCGTACCCTAACCCTAACCCTAAGCCTAACCCTAACCCTAGGCTACCCTTGACTGCTTCTGCCTCCAATAGATTTCCTAAGCACTAGTGTTTGAAGGAACAGCTGAAAAAGAGAATCCTAATGTGATTTCTTTATAATGGGTGTGTTCCTTATCTTATCCTAGTGTCTAAACTCTTCTCCATGGCTGGACCCCCAAATAATATTCCTTTACGTGCTAAGGGGTATCTAGAGAGTGGGATAGGTTTAATAACTACCCTAACCCTAACGCGTACCCTAACCCTAACCCCTACCCTAACCCTAACACGTACCCTAATCCTAACCCGTACCCTAAACCGAGCCCTAACCCTAACACTAACCCTAACCCTAACCCTAACCCATACCCTACGCCATACCCGAACCCCTCCCCGAACCCGTACCCTAAGCCGTACCCTAACCCTAACCCTAAGCCTAACCCTAACCCTAGGCTACCCTTGACTGCTTCTGCCTCCAATAGATTTCCTAAGCACTAGTGTTTGAAGGAACAGCTTAAAAATAGAATCCTAATGTGATTTCTTTATAATGGGTGTGTTCCTTATCTTAACCTAGTGTCTAAACTCTTCTCCATGGCTGGACCCCCAAATAATATTCCTTTACGTGCTAAGGGGTATCTAGAGAGTGGGATAGGTTTAATAACTACCCTAACACTAACGCGTACACTAACCCTAACCCCTACCCTAACCCTAACACGTACCCTAATCCTAACCCGTACCCTAAACCGAGCCCTAACCCTAATACTAACCCTAACCCTAACCCATAACCTACGCCGTACCCGAACCCCTCCACGAACCCATACCCTAAGCCGTACCCTAAGCCTAACCCTAAGCCTAACCCTAACCCTAGGCTACCCTTGACTGCTTCTGCCTCCAATAGATTTCCTAAGCACTAGTGTTTTAAGGAACAGCTTAAAAAGAGAATCCTAATGTGATTTCTTTATAATGGGTGTGTTCCTTATCTTAACCTAGTGTGTAAACTCTTCTCCATGGCTGGACCCCCAAATAATATTCCTTTACGTGCTAAGGGGTATCTAGAGAGTGGGATAGGTTTAATAACTACCCTAACCCTAACGCGTACCCTAACCCTAACCCCTACCCTAACCCTAACACGTACCCTAATCCTAAGCCGTGCCCTAATCCGAGCCCTAACCCTAACACTAACCCTAACCCTAACCCATACCCTACGCCGTACCCGAACCCTTCCCGAACCCGTACCCTTGGCCGTACCCTAAGCCTAACCCTAAGCCTAACACTAACCCTAGGCTACCCTTGACTGCTTCTGCCTCCAATAGATTTCCTAAGAACTAGCGTTTTAAGGAACAGCTTAAAAAGAGAATCCTAAACTGATTTCTTTATAATGGGTGTGTTCCTTTACTTATCCTAGTGTCTAAAGTCTTCTCCATGGCTGGACCCCCAAATAATATTCCTTTACGTGCTAAGGGGTATCTAGAGAGTGGGATAGGTTTAATAACTACCCTAACACTAAGGCGTACCCTAACCCTAACCCCTACCCTAACCCTAACGCGTACCCTAATCCTAACCCGTACCCTAAACCGAGCCCTAACCCTAATACTAACCCTAACCCTAACCCTAACCCATACCATACGCCGTACCCGAACCCCTCCCCGAACCCGTACCCTAAGCCGTACCCTAAGCCTTACCCTAAGCCTAACCCTAACCCTAGGCTACCCTTTACTGCTTCTGCCTCCAATAGATTTCCTAAGCACTAGTATTTTAAGGAACAGCTTAAAAAGAAAATCCTAATGTGATTTCTTTATAATGGGTGTGTTCCTTATCTTATCCTAGTGTCTAAACTCTTCTCCATGGCTGGACCCCCAAATAATATTCCTTTACGTGCTAAGGGGTATCTAGAGAGTGGGATAGGTTTAATAACTACCCTAAACCTAACGCGTACCCTAACCCTAACCCCTACCCTAACCGTAACACGTACCCTAATCCTAACCCGTACCCTAAACCGAGCCCTAACCCTAACACTAACCCTAACCCTAACCCTAACCCATACCGTATGCCGTACCCGAACCTCGCCCCGAACCCATACCCTAAGCCGTACCCTAAGCCTAACCCTAAGCCTAACCCTAACCCTAGGCTACCCTTGACTGCTTCTGCCTCCAATAGATTTCCTAAGCACTAGTGTTTTAAGGAACGGCTTAAAAAGAGAATCCTAATGTGATTTCTTCATAATGGGTGTGTTCCTTATCTTATCCTTGTGTCTAAACTCTTCTCCATGGCTGGACCCCCTAATAATATTCCTTTACGTGCTAAGGGGTATCTAGAGAGTGGGATAGGTTTAATAACTACCCTAACTCTAACGCGTTCCCTAACCCTAACCACTATCCTAACCCTAACATGTACCCTAATCCTAACCCGAACCCTAAACCGAGCCCTAACCCTAACACTAACCCTAACCTATACCCTACGCCGTACCCGAACCCCTCCCCGAATCCGTAACCTAAGCCGTACAATAACCCTAACCCTAAGCCTAACCCTAACCCTAGGCTACCCTTGACTGCTTCTGCCTCCAATAGATTTCCTAAGCACTAGTGTTTTAAGGAACAGCTGAAAAAGAGAATCCTAATGTGATTTCTTTATAATGGGTGTGTTCCTTATCTTATCCTAGTGTCTAAACTCTTCTGCATGGCTGGACCCCCAAATAATATTCCTTTACGTGCTAAGGGGTATCTAGAGAGTGGGATAGGTTTACTAACTACCCTAACCATAACGCGTACCCTAACCCTAACCCCTACCCTAACCCTAACACGTACCCTAATCCTAACCCGTACCCTAAAGCAAGCCCTAACCCTAACACTAACCCTAACCCTAACCCTAACCCATACCCTACGCCGTACCCGAACCCCTCCCCGAACCCCTACCCTAAGCCGTACCCTAACCCTAACCCTAAGCCTAACCCTAACCCTAGGCTACCCTTGACTGCTTCTGCCTCCAATAGATTTCCTAAGCACTAGTGTTTTAAGGAACAGCTGAAAAAGAGAATCCTAATGTGATTTCTTTATAATGGGTGTGTTCCTTATCTTATCCTAGTGTCTAAACGCTTCTCCATGGCTAGACCCCCAAATAATATTCCTTTACGTGCTAAGGGGTACCTAGAGAGTGGGATAGGTTTAATAACTACCCTAACCCTAACGCGTACCCTAACCCTAACTCCTACCCTAACCCTAACACGTACCCTAATCCTAACCCGTACCCTAAACCGAGCCCTAACCCTAACACTAACCCTAACCCTAACCCTAACCCATACCCTACGCTGTACCCGAACCCCTCCCCGAACCCGTACCCTAAGCCGTACCCTAAGCCTAACCCTAAGCCTAACCCTAACCCTAGGCTACCCTTGACTGCTTCTGCCTCCAATAGATTTCCTAAGCACTAGTGTTTTAAGGAACAGCTTAAAAAGAGAATCCTAATGTGATTTCTTTATAATGGGTGTGTTCCTTATCTTATCCTAGTGTCTAAACTCTTCTCCATGGCTGGACCCCCAAATAATATTCCTTTACGTGCTAAGGGGTATCTAGAGAGTGGGATAGGTTTACTAACTACCCTATCCCTAACGCGTACCCTAACCCTAACCCCTACCCTAACCCTAACACGTACCCTGATCCTAACCCGTACCCTAAACCGAGCCCTAACCCTAACACTAACCCTAACCCTAACCCTAACCCATACCCTACGCCGTACCCGAATCCCTCACCGAACCCCTACCCTAAGTCGTACCCTAACCCTAACCCTAAGCCTAACCCTAACCTTAGGCTACCCTTGACTGCTTCTGCCTCCAATAGATTTTCTAAGCACTAGTGTTTTAAGGAACGGCTTAAAAACAGAATCCTAATGTGATTTCTTTATAATGGGTGTGTTCCTTATCTTATCCCTGTGTCTAAACTCTTCTCCATGGCTGGACCCCCTAATAATATTCCTTTACGTGCTAAGGGTTACCTAGAGAGTGGGATAGGTTTAATAACTACCCTAACCCTAACGCGTACCCTAACCCTAACCCCTACCCTAACCGTAACACGTACCCTAATCCTAACCAGTACCCTAAACCGAGCCCTAACCCTAACACTAACCCTAACCCTAACCCTAACCCATACCGTACGCCGTACCCGAACCTCGCCCCGAACCCGTACCCTAAGCCGTACCCTAAGCCTAACCCTAAGCCTAACCCTAACCCTAGGCTACCCTTGACTGCTTCTGCCTCCAATAGATTTCCTAAGCACTAGTGTTTTAAGGAACGGCTTAAAAAGAGAATCCTAATGTGATTTCTTCATAATGGGTGTGTTCCTTATCTTATCCTTGTGTCTAAACTCTTCTCCATGGCTGGACCCCCTAATAATATTCCTTTACGTGCTAAGGGGTATCTAGAGAGTGGGATAGGTTTAATAACTACCCTAACTCTAACGCGTTCCCTAACCCTAACCACTATCCTAACCCTAACATGTACCCTAATCCTAACCCGAACCCTAAACCGAGCCCTAACCCTAACACTAACCCTAACCTATACCCTACGCCGTACCCGAACCCCTCCCCGAATCCGTAACCTAAGCCGTACAATAACCCTAACCCTAAGCCTAACCCTAACCCTAGGCTACCCTTGACTGCTTCTGCCTCCAATAGATTTCCTAAGCACTAGTGTTTTAAGGAACAGCTGAAAAAGAGAATCCTAATGTGATTTCTTTATAATGGGTGTGTTCCTTATCTTATCCTAGTGTCTAAACTCTTCTCCATGGCTGGACCCCCAAATAATATTCCTTTACGTGCTAAGGGGTATCTAGAGAGTGGGATAGGTTTACTAACTACCCTAACCCTAACGCGTACCCTAACCCTAACCCCTACCCTAACCCTAACACGTACCCTAATCCTAACCCATACCCTAAACCGAGCCCTAACCCTAACCCTAACGCATACCCTATGCCGTACCCGAACCCTTCCCCGAACCCGTACCCTAAGCCGTACCCTAAGCCTAACCCTAAGCCTAACCCTAACCCTAGGCTACCCTTGACTTCTTCTGCCTCCAATAGATTTCCTAAGCACTAGTGTTTTAAGGAACAGCTGAAAAAGAGAATCCTAATGTGATTTCTTTATAATGGGTGTGTTCTTTATCTTATCCTAGTGTCTAAACTCTTCTCCATGGCTGGACCCCCAAATAATATTCCTTTACGTGATTAGGAGTACCTAGAGAGTGGGATAGGTTTAATAACTACCCTAACCCTAACGCGTACCCTAACCCTAACCCCTACCCTAAACCTAACACGTACCCTAATCCTAACCCGTACCCTAAACCGAGCCCTAACCCTAACACTAACCCTAACCCTAACTCTAACCCATACCGTACGCCGTACCCGCACCCTTCCCCGAACACGTACCCTAAGCCGTACCCTAAGCCTAACCCTAACCCTCGGCTACCCTTGACTGATTCTGCCTCCAATAGATTTCCTAAGCACTAGTGTTTTAAGGAACAGCTTAAAAAGAGAATCCTAATGTGATTTCATTATAATGGGTGTGTTCCTTATCTTATCCTAGTGTCTAAACTCTTCTCCATGGCTGGACCCCCAAATAATCTTCCTTTACGTGCTAAGGGGTATCTAGAGAGTGGGATAGGTTTAATAACTACCATAACCCTAACGCGTACTCTAACCCTAACCCCTACCCTAACCCTAACACGTATCCTAATCCTAACCCGTATCCTAAACCAAGCCCTAATCCTAACACTAACCCTAACCCTAACCCTAACCCATACCCTACGCCGTACCCGAACCCCTCCCCGAACCCGTACCCTAAGCCGTACCCTAAGCCTAACCCTAAGCCTAACCCTAACCCTAGGCTACCCTTGACTGCTTCTGCCTCCAATAGATTTCCTAAGCACTACTGTTTGAAGGAACAGCTTAAAAAGAGAATCCTAATGTGATTTCTTCATAATGGGTGTGTTCCTTATCTTATCCTTGTGTCTAAACTCTTCTCCATGGCTGGACCCCCTAATAATATTCCTTTACGTTCTAAGGGGTATCTAGAGAGTGGGATAGGTTTAATAACTACCCTAACCCTAACGCGTTCCCTAACCCTAACCACTATCCTAACCCTAACATGTACCCTAATCCTAACCCGAACCCTAAACCGAGCCCTAACCCTAACACTAACACTAACCTATACCCTACGCCGTACCCGAACCCCTCCCCGAATCCGTAACCTAAGCCGTACAATAACCCTAACCCTAAGCCTAACCCTAACCCTAGGCTACCCTTGACTGCTTCTGCCTCCAATAGATTTCCTAAGCACTAGTGTTTGAAGGAACAGCTTAAAAAGAGAATCCTAATGTGATTTCTTTATAATGGGTGTGTTCCTTATCTTATCCTAGTGTCTAAACTCTTCTCCATGGCTGGACCCCCAAATAATATTCCTTTACGTGCTAAGGGGTATCTAGAGAGTGGGATAGGTTTACTAACTACCCTAACCCTAACGCGTACCCTAACCCTAACCCCTACCCTAACCCTAACACGTACCCTAATCCTAACCCGTACCCTAGACCGAGCCCTAACCCTAACACTAACCCTAACCCTAACCCTAACGCATACCCTATGCCGTACCCGAAACCCTCCCCGAACCCGTACCCTAAGCCGTACCCTAAGCCTAACCCTAAGCCTAACCCTATCCCTAGGCTACCCTTGACTGCTTCTGCCTCCAATAGATTTCCTAAGCACTAGTGTTTTAAGGAACACCTGAAAAAGAGAATCCTAATGTGATTTCTTTATAATGGGTGTGTTCCTTATCTTATCCTAGTGTCTAAACTCTTCTCCATGGCTGGACCCCCAAATAATATTCCTTTACGTTCTAAGGGGTACCTAGAGAGTGGGATAGGTTTAATAACTACCCTAACCCTAACGCATACCCTAACCCTAACCCCTACCCTAACCGTAACACGTACCCTAATCCTAACCCGTACCCTAAACCGAGCCCTAACCCTAACACTAACCCTAACCCTAACCCTAACCCATACCGTACGCCGTACCCGAACCTCGCCCCGAACCCGTACCCTAAGCCGTACCCTAAGCCTAACCCTAACCCTAGGCTACCCTTGACTGCTTCTGCCTCCAATAGATTTCCTAAGCACTAGTGTTTTAAGGAACAGCTGAAAAAGAGAATCGTAATGTGATTTCTTTATAATGGGTGTGTTCCTTATCTTATCCTAGTGTCTAAACTCTTCTCCATGGCTGGACCCCCAAATACTATTCCTTTACGTGCTAAGGGGTATCTAGAGAGTGGGATAGGTTTAATAACTACCCTAACCCTAACGCGTACCCTAACCCTAACCCCTACCCTAACCCTAACACGTACCCTAATCCTAACCCGTACCCTAAACCGAGCCCTAACCCTAACACTAACCCTAACCCTAACCCTAACGCATACCCTATGCCGTACCCGAACCCCTCCCCGAACCCGTACCCTAAGCCGTACCCTAAGCCTAACCCTAAGCCTAACCCTAACCCTAGGCTACCCTTGACTGCTTCTGCCTCCAATAGATTTCCTAAGCACTAGTGTTTTAAGGAACAGCTGAAAAAGAGAATCCTAATGTGATTTCTTTATAATGGGTGTGTTCCTTATCATATCCTAGTGTCTAAACTCTTCTTCATGGCTGGACCCCCAAATAATATTCCTTTACGTGATAAGGAGTACCTAGAGAGTGGGATAGGTTTAATAACTACCCTAACCCTAACGCGTACCCTAACCCTAACCCCTACCCTAACCCTAACACGTACCCTAATCCTAACCCGTACCCTAAACCGAGCCCTAACCCTAACACAAACCCTAACCCTAACCCTAACCCATACCCTACGTCGTACCCGCACCCTTCCCCGAACCCGTACCCTAAGCCGTACCCTAAGCCTAACCCTAACCCTAGGCTACCCTTGACTGCTTCTGCCTCCAATAGATTTCCTAAGCACTAGTGTTTTAAGGAACAGCTTAAAAATAGAATCCTAATGTGATTTCTTTATAATGGGTGTGTTCCTTATCTTATCCTAGTGTCTAAACTCTTCTCCATGGCTGGACCCCCAAATAATATTCCTTTACGTGCTAAGGGGTATCTAGAGAGTGGGATAGGTTTAATAACTACCCTAACCCTAACGCGTACCCTAACCCTAACCCCTACCCTAACCCTAACACGTACCCTAATCCTAACCCGTACCCTAAACCGAGCCCTAACCCTAACACTAACCCTAACCCTAATCCTAACCCATACCCTACGCCGTACCCGAACCCCTCCCCGAACCCGTACCCTAAGCCGTACCCTAAGCCTAACCCTAAGCCTAACCCTAACCCTAGGCTACCCTTGACTGCTTCTGCCTCCAATAGATTTCCTAAGCACTAGTGTTTTAAGGAACAGCTTAAAAAGAGAATCCTAATGTGATTTCTTTATAATGGGTGTGTTCCTTATCTTATCCTAGTGTCTAAACTCTTCTCCATGGCTGGACCCCCAACTAATATTCCTTTACGTGCTAAGGGGTATCTAGAGAGTGGGATAGGTTTACTAACTACCCTAACCATAACGCGTACCCTAACCCTAACCCCTACCCTAACCCTAACACGTACCCTAATCCTAACCCGTACCCTAAAGCAAGCCCTAACCCTAACACTAACCCTAACCCTAACCCTAACCCATACCCTACGCCGTACCCGAACCCCTCCCCGTACCCCTACCCTAAGCCGTACCCTAACCCTAACCCTAAGCCTAACCCTAACCCTAGGCTACCCTTGACTGCTTCTGCCTCCAATAGATTTCCTAAGCACTAGTGTTTTAAGGAACAGCTGAAAAAGAGAATCCTAATGTGATTTCTTTATAATGGGTGTGTTCCTTATCTTATCCTAGTGTCTAAACGCTTCTCCATGGCTAGACTCCCAAATAATATTCCTTTACGTGCTAAGGGGTACCTAGAGAGTGGGATAGGTTTAATAACTACCCTAACCCTAACGCGTACCCTAACCCTAACTCCTACCCTAACCCTAACACGTACCCTAATCCTAACCCGTACCCTAAACCGAGCCCTAACCCTAACACTAACCCTAACCCTAACCCTAACCCATACCCTACGCTGTACCCGAACCCCTCCCCGAACCCGTACCCTAAGCCGTACCCTAAGCCTAACCCTAAGCCTAACACTAACCCTAGGCTACCCTTGACTGCTTCTGCCTCCAATAGATTTCCTAAGCACTAGTGTTTTAAGGAACAGCTTAAAAAGAGAATCCTAATGTGATTTCTTTATAATGGGTGTGTTCCTTATCTTATCCTAGTGTCTAAACTCTTCTCCATGGGTGGACCCCCAAATAGTATTCCTTTACGTGCTAAGGGGTATCTAGAGAGTGGGATAGGTTTACTAACTACCCTAACCCTAAAGCGTACCCTAACCCTAACCCCTACACTAACCCTAACACGTACCCTAATCCTAACCCGTACCCTAAACCGAGCCCTAACCCTAACACTAACCCTAACCCTAACCCTAACCCATACCCTACGCCGTACCCGAATCCCTCCCCGAACCCCTACCCTAAGCCGTACCCTAACCCTAACCCTAAGCCTAACCCTAACCTTAGGCTACCCTTGACTGCTTCTGCCTCCAATAGATTTTCTAAGCACTAGTGTTTTAAGGAACGGCTTAAAAACAGAATCCTAATGTGATTTCTTTATAATGGGTGTGTTCCTTATCTTATCCTTGTGTCTAAACTCTTCTCCATGGCTGGACCCCCTAATAATATTCCTTTACGTGCTAAGGGGTATCTAGAGAGTGGGATAGGTTTAATAACTACCCTAACCCTAATGCGTTCCCTAACCCTAACCCCTACCCTAACCCTAACATGTACCCTAATCCTAACCCGTACGCTAAACCGAGCCCTAACCCTAAAATTAACCCTAACCCATACCCTACGCCGTACCCGAACCCCTCCCCGAATCCGTAACCTAAGCCGTACAATAACCCTAACCCTAAGCCTAACCCTAACCCTAGGCTACCCTTGACTGCTTCTGCCTCCCATAGATTTCCTAAGCACCAGTGTTTTAAGGAACAGCTTAAAAAGAGAATCCTAATGTGATTTCTTTATAATGGGTGTGTTCCTTATCTTATCCTAGTGTCTAAACTCTTCTCCATGGCTGGACCCCCAAATAATATTCCTTTACGTGCTAAGAGGTATCTAGAGAGTGGGATAGGTTTACTAACTACCCTAACCCTAACGCGTACCCTAACCCTAACCCCTACCCTAACCCTAACACGTACCCTAATCCTAACCCGTACCCTAAACCGAGCCCTAACCCTAACACTAACACTAAACCTAAACCATACCCTATGCCGTACCCGAACCCCTCCCCGAACCCCTACCCTAAGCCGTACCCTAACCCTAACCCTAAGCCTAACCCTAAACCTAGGCTACCCTTGAATGCTTCTGCCTCCAATAGATTTCCTAAGCACTAGTGTTTGAAGGAACAGCTGAAAAAGAGAATCCTAATGTGATTTCTTTGTAATGGGTGTGTTCTTTATCTTATCCTAGTGTCTAAACTCTTCTCCATGGCTGAACAACCAAATAATAATCCTTTACGTGCTAAGGGGTATCTAGAGAGTGGGATAGGTTTAATAACTACCCTAACACTAATGCGTACCCTAACCCTAACCCCTACCCTAACCCGAACACGTACCCTAATCCTAACCCATACCCTAAACCGATCCCTAACCCTAACACTAACCCTAACCCTAACCCAAAACCATACCCTACGCCGAACCCGTACCCTAAGCCGTACCCTAAGCCTAACCCTAACCCTAGGCTACCCTTGACTGCTTCTGCCTCCAATAGATTTCCTAAGCACTAGTGTTTTAAGGAACAGCTGAAAAAGAGAATCGTAATGTGATTTCTTTATAATGGGTGTGTTCCTTATCTTATCCTAGTGTCTAAACTCTTCTCCATGGCTGGACCCCCAAATACTATTCCTTTACGTGCTAAGGGGTATCTAGAGAGTGGGATAGGTTTAATAACTACCCTAACCCTAACGCGTACCCTAACCCTAACCCCTACCCTAACCCTAACACGTACCCTAATCCTAAGCCGTACCCTAAACCGAGCCCTAACCCTAACACTAACCCTAACCCTAACCCTAACCCATACCCTACGCCGTACCCGAACCCCTCCCTGAACCCGTACCCTAAGCCGTACCCTAACCCTAACCCTAACCCTAGGCTACCCTTGACTGCTTCTGCCTCCAATAGATTTCCTAAGAACTAGCGTTTTAAGGAACAGCTTAAAAAGAGTATCCTAATGTGATTTCTTTATAATGGGTGTGTTCCTTATCTTAACCTAGTGTCTAAACTCTTCTCCATGGCTGGACCCCCAAATAATATTCCTTTACGTGCTAAGGGGTATCTAGAGAGTGGGATAGGTTTAATAACTACCCTAACCCTAACGCGTACCCTAACCCTAGCCCCTACCGTAACCCTAACACGTACCCTAATCCTAACCCGTACCCTAAACCGAGCCCTAACCCTAACACTAACCCTAACCCTAACCCTAACCCATACCCTACGCCGTACCCGCACCCTTCCCCGAACCCGTACCCTAAGCCGTACCCTAAGCCTAACCCTAACCCTAGGCTACCCTTGACTGCTTCTGCCTCCAATAGATTTCCTAAGCACTAGTGTTTTAAGGAACAGCTTAAAAAGAGAATCCTAATGTGATTTCATTATAATGGGTGTGTTCCTTATCTTATCCTAGTGTCTAAACTCTTCTCCATGGCTGGACCCCCAAATAATATTCCTTTACGTGCTAAGGGGTATCTAGAGAGTGGGATAGGTTTACTAACTACCATAACCCTAACGCGTACCCTAACCCTAACCCCTACGCTAACCCTAACACGTATCCTAATCCTAACCCGTATCCTAAACCAAGCCCTAATCCTAACACTAACCCTAACCCTAACCCTAACCCATACCCTACCCCGTACCCGAACCCCTCCCCGAACCCGTACCCTAAGCCGTACCCTAAGCCTAACCCTAACCCTAGGCTACCCTTGACTGCTTCTGCCTCCAATAGATTTTCTAAGCACTAGTGTTTTATGGAACGGCTTAAAAAGAGAATCCTAATGTGATTTCTTCATAATGGGTGTGTTCCTTATCTTATCCTTGTGTCTAAACTCTTCTCCATGGCTGGACCCCCTAATAATATTCCTTTACGTGCTAAGGGGTATCTAGAGAGTGGGATAGGTTTAATAACTACCCTAACCCTAACGCATTCCCTAACCCTAACCACTATCCTAACCCTAACATGTACCCTAATCCTAACCCGAACCCTAAACCGAGCCCTAACCCTAACACTAATCCTAACCTATACCCTACGCCGTACCCGAACCCCTCCCCGAATCCGTAACCTAAGCCGTACAATAACCCTAACCCTAAGCCTAACCCTAACCCTAGGCTACCCTTGACTGCTTCTGCCTCCAATAGATTTCCTAAGCACTAGTGTTTTAAGGAACAGCTTAAAAATAGAATCCTAATGTGATTTCTTTATAATGGGTGTGTTCCTTATCTTATCCTAGTGTCTAAACTCTTCTCCATGGCTGGACCCCCAAATAATATTCCTTTACGTGCTAAGGGGTATCTAGAGAGTGGGATAGGTTTACTAACTACCCTAACCCTAACGCGTACCCTAACCCTAACCCCTACCATAACCCTAACACGTACCCTAATCCTAACCCGTACCCTAAACCGAGCCCTAACCCTAACACTAACCCTAACCCTAACCCTAACGCATACCCTATGCCGTACCCGAACCCTTCCCCGAACCCGTACCCTAAGCCGTACCCTAAGCCTAACCCTAAGCCTAACCCTAACCCTAGGCTACCCTTGACTGCTTCTGCCTCCAATAGATTTCCTAAGCACTAGTGTTTTAAGGAACAGCTGAAAAAGAGAATCCTAATGTGATTTCTTTATAATGGGTGTGTTCCTTATCTTATCCTAGTGTCTAAACTCTTCTCCATGGCTGGACCCCCAAATAATATTCCTTTACGTGATAAGGAGTACCTAGAGAGTGGGATAGGTTTAATAACTACCCTAACCCTAACGCGTACCCTAACCCTAACCCCTACCCTAAACCTAACACGTACCCTAATCCTAACCCGTACCCTAAACCGAGCCCTAACCCTAACACTAACCCTAACCCTAACCCTAACCCATACCGTACGCCGTACCCGCACCCTTCCCCGAACCCGTACCCTAAGCCGTACCCTAAGCCTAACCCTAACCCTAGGCTACCCTTGACTGCTTCTGCCTCCAATAGATTTCCTAAGCACTAGTGTTTGAAGGAACAGCTTAAAAAGAGAATCCTAATGTGATTTCATTATAATGGGTGTGTTCCTTATCTTATCCTAGTGTCTAAACTCTTCTCCATGGCTGGACCCCCAAATAATCTTCCTTTACGTGCTAAGGGGTATCTAGAGAGTGGGATAGGTTTAATAACTACCCTAACCCTAACGCGTACCCTAACCCTAACCCCTACCCTAACACTAACACGTACCCTAATCCTAACCCGTACCCTAAACCGAGCCCTAACCCTAACACTAACCCTAACCCTAACCCTAACGCATACCCTATGCCGTACCCGAACCCCTCCCCGAACCCGTACCCTAAGCCGTACCCTAAGCCTAACCCTAAGCCTAACCCTATCCCTAGGCTACCCTTGACTGCTTCTGCCTCAAATAGATTTCCTAAGCACTAGTGTTTTAACGAACACCTGAAAAAGAGAATCCTAATGTGATTTTTTATAATGGGTGTGTTCCTTATCTTATCCTAGTGTCTAAACTCTTCTCCATGGCTGGATCCCCAAATAATATTCCTTTACGTGCTAAGGGGTACCTAGAGAGTGGGATAGGTTTAATAACTACCCTAACCCTAACGCGTACCCTAACCCTAACCCCTACCCTAACCGTAACACGTACCCTAATCCTAACCCGTACCCTAAACCGAGCCCTAACCCTAACACTAACCCTAACCCTAACCCTAACCCATACCGTACGCCGTACCCGAACCTCGCCCCGAACCCGTACCCTAAGCCGTACCCTAAGCCTAACCCTAAGCCTAACCCTAACCCTAGGCTACCCTTGACTGCTTCTGCCTCCAATAGATTTCCTAAGCACTACTGTTTTAAGGAACAGCTTAAAAAGAGAATCCTAATGTGATTTCTTTATAATGGGTGTGTTCCTTATCTTATCCTAGTGTCTAAACTCTTCTCCATGACTGGACCCCCAAATAATATTCCTTTACGTGCTAAGGGGTATCTAGAGAGTGGGATAGGTTTACTAACTACCCTAACCATAACGCGTACCCTAACCCTAACCCCTACCCTAACCCTAACACGTACCCTAATCCTAACCCGTACCCTAAACCGAGCCCTAACCCTAACACTAACCCTAACCCTAACCCTAACCCATACCCTACGCCGTACCCGAATCCCTCCCCGAACCCCTACCCTAAGCCGTACCCTAACCCTAACCCTAAGCCTAACCCTAACCTTAGGCTACCCTTGACTGCTTCTGCCTCCAATAGATTTTCTAAGCACTAGTGTTTTAAGGAACGGCTTAAAAACAGAATCCTAATGTGATTTCTTTATAATGGGTGTGTTCCTTATCTTATCCTTGTGTCTAAACTCTTCTCCATGGCTGGACCCCCTAATAATATTCCTTTACGTGCTAAGGGGTATCTAGAGAGTGGGATAGGTTTAATAACTACCCTAACCCTAACGCGTTCCCTAACCCTAACCCCTACCCTAACCCTAACATGTACCCTAATCCTAACCCGTACGCTAAACCGAGCCCTAACCCTAAAATTAACCCTAACCCATACCGTACGCCGTACCCGAACCCCTCCCCGAATCCATAACCTAAGCCGTACAATAACCCTAACCCTAACCCTAGGCTACCCTTGACTGCTTCTGCCTCCAATAGATTTCCTAAGCACCAGTGTTTTAAGGAACAGCTTAAAAAGAGAATCCTAATGTGATTTCTTTATAATGGGTGTGTTCCTTATCTTATCCTAGTGTCTAAACTCTTCTCCATGGCTGGACCCCCAAATAATATTCCTTTACGTGCTAAGAGGTATCTAGAGAGTGGGATAGGTTTACTAACTACCCTAACCCTAACGCGTACCCTAACCCTAACCCCTACCCTAACCCTAACACGTACCCTAATCCTAACCCGTACCCTAAACCGAGCCCTAACCCTAACACTAACCCTAACCCTAACCCATACCCTATGCCGTACCCGAACCCCTCCCCGAACCCCTACCCTAAGCCGTACCCTAAACCTAACCCTAAGCCTAACCCTAACCCTAGGCTACCCTTGAATGCTTCTGCCTCCAATAGATTTCCTAAGCACTAGTGTTTGAAGGAACAGCTGAAAAAGAGAATCCTAATGTGATTTCTTTATAATGGGTGTGTTCCTTATCTTATCCTAGTGTCTAAACTCTTCTCCATGGCTGAACACCGAAATAATAATCCTTTACGTGCTAAGGGGTATCTAGAGAGTGGGATAGGTTTAATAACTACCCTAACACTAACGCGTACCCTAACCCTAAACCCTACCCTAACCCTAACACGTACCCTAATCCTAACCCGTACCCTAAACCGATCCCTAACCCTAACACTAACCCTAACCCTAACCCAAAACCATACCCTACGCCGAACCCGTACCCTAAGCCGAACCCTAAGCCTAACCCTAACCCTAGGCTACCCTTGACTGCTTCTGCCTCCAATAGATTTCCTAAGCACTAGTGTTTTAAGGAACAGCTGAAAAAGAGAATCGTAATGTGATTTCTTTATAATGGGTGTGTTCCTTATCTTATCCTAGTGTCTAAACTCTTCTCCATGGCTGGACCCCCAAATACTATTCCTTTACGTGCTAAGGGGTATCTAGAGAGTGGGATAGGTTTAATAACTACCCTAACCCTAACGCGTACCCTAACCCTAACCCCTACCCTAACCCTAACACGTACCCTAATCCTAACCCGTACCCTAAACCGAGCCCTAACCCTAACACTAACCCTAACCCTAACCCTAACGCATACCCTATGCCGTACCCGAACCCCTCCCCGAACCCGTACCCTAAGCCGTACCCTAAGCCTAACCCTAAGCCTAACCCTAACCCTAGGCTACCCTTGACTGCTTCTGCCTCCAATAGATTTCCTAAGCACTAGTGTTTTAAGGAACAGCTGAAAAAGAGAATCCTAATGTGATTTCTTTATAATGGGTGTGTTCCTTATCATATCCTAGTGTCTAAACTCTTCTTCATGGCTGGACCCCCAAATAATATTCCTTTACGTGATAAGGAGTACCTAGAGAGTGGGATAGGTTTAATAACTACCCTAACCCTAACGCGTACCCTAACCCTAACCCCTACCCTAACCCTAACACGTACCCTAATCCTAACCCGTACCCTAAACCGAGCCCTAACCCTAACACAAACCCTAACCCTAACCCTAACCCATACCCTACGTCGTACCCGCACCCTTCCCCGAACCCGTACCCTAAGCCGTACCCTAAGCCTAACCCTAACCCTAGGCTACCCTTGACTGCTTCTGCCTCCAATAGATTTCCTAAGCACTAGTGTTTTAAGGAACAGCTTAAAAAGAGAATCCTAATGTGATTTCTTTATAATGGGTGTGTTCCTTATCTTATCCTAGTGTCTAAACTCTTCTCCATGGCTGGACCCCCAAATAATATTCCTTTACGTGCTAAGGGGTATCTAGAGAGTGGGATAGGTTTAATAACTACCCTAACCCTAACGCGTACCCTAACCCTAACCCCTACCCTAACCCTAACACGTACCCTAATCCTAACCCGTACCCTAAACCGAGCCCTAACCCTAACACTAACCCTAACCCTAATCCTAACCCATACCCTACGCCGTACCCGAACCCCTCCCCGAACCCGTACCCTAAGCCGTACCCTAAGCCTAACCCTAAGCCTAACCCTAACCCTAGGCTACCCTTGACTGCTTCTGCCTCCAATAGATTTCCTAAGCACTAGTGTTTTAAGGAACAGCTTAAAAAGAGAATCCTAATGTGATTTCTTTATAATGGGTGTGTTCCTTATCTTATCCTAGTGTCTAAACTCTTCTCCATGGCTGGACCCCCAACTAATATTCCTTTACGTGCTAAGGGGTATCTAGAGAGTGGGATAGGTTTACTAACTACCCTAACCATAACGCGTACCCTAACCCTAACCCCTACCCTAACCCTAACACGTACCCTAATCCTAACCCGTACCCTAAAGCAAGCCCTAACCCTAACACTAACCCTAACCCTAACCCTAACCCATACCCTACGCCGTACCCGAACCCCTCCCCGTACCCCTACCCTAAGCCGTACCCTAACCCTAACCCTAAGCCTAACCCTAACCCTAGGCTACCCTTGACTGCTTCTGCCTCCAATAGATTTCCTAAGCACTAGTGTTTTAAGGAACAGCTGAAAAAGAGAATCCTAATGTGATTTCTTTATAATGGGTGTGTTCCTTATCTTATCCTAGTGTCTAAACGCTTCTCCATGGCTAGACCCCCAAATAATATTCCTTTACGTGCTAAGGGGTACCTAGAGAGTGGGATAGGTTTAATAACTACCCTAACCCTAACGCGTACCCTAACCCTAACCCCTACCCTAACCCTAACACGTACCCTAATCCTAACCCGTACCCTAAACCGAGCCCTAACCCTAACACTAACCCTAACCCTAACCCTAACCCATACCCTACGCTGTACCCGAACCCCTCCCCGAACCCGTACCCTAAGCCGTACCCTAAGCCTAACCCTAAGCCTAACACTAACCCTAGGCTACCCTTGACTGCTTCTGCCTCCAATAGATTTCCTAAGCACTAGTGTTTTAAGGAACAGCTTAAAAAGAGAATCCTAATGTGATTTCTTTATAATGGGTGTGTTCCTTATCTTATCCTAGTGTCTAAACTCTTCTCCATGGCTGGACCCCCAAATAGTATTCCTTTACGTGCTAAGGGGTATCTAGAGAGTGGGATAGGTTTACTAACTACCCTAACCCTAATGCGTACCCTAACCCTAACCCCTACACTAACCCTAACACGTACCCTAATCCTAACCCGTACCCTAAACCGAGCCCTAACCCTAACACTAACCCTAACCCTAACCCTAACCCATACCCTACGCCGTACCCGAATCCCTCCCCGAACCCCTACCCTAAGCCGTACCCTAACCCTAACCCTAAGCCTAACCCTAACCTTAGGCTACCCTTGACTGCTTCTGCCTCCAATAGATTTTCTAAGCACTAGTGTTTTAAGGAACGGCTTAAAAACAGAATCCTAATGTGATTTCTTTATAATGGGTGTGTTCCTTATCTTATCCTTGTGTCTAAACTCTTCTCCATGGCTGGACCCCCTAATAATATTCCTTTACGTGCTAAGGGGTATCTAGAGAGTGGGATAGGTTTAATAACTACCCTAACCCTAATGCGTTCCCTAACCCTAACCCCTACCCTAACCCTAACATGTACCCTAATCCTAACCCGTACGCTAAACCGAGCCCTAACCCTAAAATTAACCCTAACCCATACCCTACGCCGTACCCAAACCCCTCCCCGAATCCGTAACCTAAGCCGTACAATAACCCTAACCCTAAGCCTAACCCTAACCCTAGGCTACCCTTGACTGCTTCTGCCTCCCATAGATTTCCTAAGCACCAGTGTTTTAAGAAACAGCTTAAAAAGAGAATCCTAATGTGATTTCTTTATAATGGGTGTGTTCCTTATCTTATCCTAGTGTCTAAACTCTTCTCCATGGCTGGACCCCCAAATAATATTCCTTTACGTGCTAAGAGGTATCTAGAGAGTGGGATAGGTTTACTAACTACCCTAACCCTAACGCGTACCCTAACCCTAACCCCTACCCTAACCCTAACACGTACCCTAATCCTAACCCGTACCCTAAACCGAGCCCTAACCCTAACACTAACACTAACCCTAACCCATACCCTATGCCGTACCCGAACCCCTCCCCGAACCCCTACCCTAAGCCGTACCCTAACCCTAACCCTAAGCCTAACCCTAAACCTAGGCTACCCTTGAATGCTTCTGCCTCCAATAGATTTCCTAAGCACTAGTGTTTGAAGGAACAGCTGAAAAAGAGAATCCTAATGTGATTTCTTTGTAATGGGTGTGCTCTTTATCTTATCCTAGTGTCTAAACTCTTCTCCATGGCTGAACAACCAAATAATAATCCTTTACGTGCTAAGGGGTATCTAGAGAGTGGGATAGGTTTAATAACTACCCTAACACTAACGCGTACCCTAACCCTAACCCCTACCCTAACCCGAACACGTACCCTAATCCTAACCCATACCCTAAACCGATCCCTAACCCTAACACTAACCCTAACCCTAACCCAAAACCATACCCTACGCCGAACCCGTACCCTAAGCCGTACCCTAAGCCTAACCCTAACCCTAGGCTACCCTTGACTGCTTCTGCCTCCAATAGATTTCCTAAGCACTAGTGTTTTAAGGAACAGCTGAAAAAGAGAATCGTAATGTGATTTCTTTATAATGGGTGTGTTCCTTATCTTATCCTAGTGTCTAAACTCTTCTCCATGGCTGGACCCCCAAATACTATTCCTTTACGTGCTAAGGGGTATCTAGAGAGTGGGATAGGTTTAATAACTACCCTAACCCTAACGCGTACCCTAACCCTAACCCCTACCCTAACCCTAACACGTACCCTAATCCTAAGCCGTACCCTAAACCGAGCCCTAACCCTAACACTAACCCTAACCCTAACCCTAACCCATACCCTACGCCGTACCCGAACCCCTCCCTGAACCCGTACCCTAAGCCGTACCCTAACCCTAACCCTAACCCTAGGCTACCCTTGACTGCTTCTGCCTCCAATAGATTTCCTAAGAACTAGCGTTTTAAGGAACAGCTTAAAAAGAGTATCCTAATGTGATTTCTTTATAATGGGTGTGTTCCTTATCTTAACCTAGTGTCTAAACTCTTCTCCATGGCTGGACCCCCAAATAATATTCCTTTACGTGCTAAGGGGTATCTAGAGAGTGGGATAGGTTTAATAACTACCCTAACCCTAACGCGTACCCTAACCTTAGCCCCTACCCTAACCCTAACACGTACCCTAATCCTAACCCGTACCCTAAACCGAGCCCTAACCCTAACACTAACCCTAACCCTAACCCTAACCCATACCCTACGCCGTACCCGCACCCTTCCCCGAACCCGTACCCTAAGCCGTACCCTAAGCCTAACCCTAACCCTAGACTACCCTTGACTGCTTCTGCCTCCAATAGATTTCCTAAGCACTAGTGTTTTAAGGAACAGCTTAAAAAGAGAATCCTAATGTGATTTCATTATAATGGGTGTGTTCCTTATCTTATCCTAGTGTCTAAACTCTTCTCCATGGCTGGACCCCCAAATAATATTCCTTTACGTGCTAAGGGGTATCTAGAGAGTGGGATAGGTTTACTAACTACCATAACCCTAACGCGTACCCTAACCCTAACCCCTACGCTAACCCTAACACGTATCCTAATCCTAACCCGTATCCTAAACCAAGCCCTAATCCTAACACTAACCCTAACCCTAACCCTAACCCATACCCTACGCCGTACCCGAACCCCTCCCCGAACCCGTACCCTAAGCCGTACCCTAAGCCTAACCCTAACCCTAGGCTACCCTTGACTGCTTCTGCCTCCAATAGATTTTCTAAGCACTAGTGTTTTATGGAACGGCTTAAAAAGAGAATCCTAATGTGATTTCTTCATAATGGGTGTGTTCCTTATCTTATCCTTGTGTCTAAACTCTTCTCCATGGCTGGACCCCCTAATAATATTCCTTTACGTGCTAAGGGGTATCTAGAGAGTGGGATAGGTTTAATAACTACCCTAACCCTAACGCGTTCCCTAACCCTAACCACTATCCTAACCCTAACATGTACCCTAATCCTAACCCGAACCCTAAACCGAGCCCTAACCCTAACACTAATCCTAACCTATACCCTACGCCGTACCCGAACCCCTCCCCGAATCCGTAACCTAAGCCGTACAATAACCCTAACCCTAAGCCTAACCCTAACCCTAGGCTACCCTTGACTGCTTCTGCCTCCAATAGATTTCCTAAGCACTAGTGTTTTAAGGAACAGCTTAAAAATAGAATCCTAATGTGATTTCTTTATAATGGGTGTGTTCCTTATCTTATCCTAGTGTCTAAACTCTTCTCCATGGCTGGACCCCCAAATAATATTCCTTTACGTGCTAAGGGGTATCTAGAGAGTGGGATAGGTTTACTAACTACCCTAACCCTAACGCGTACCCTAACCCTAACCCCTACCCTAACCCTAACACGTACCCTAATCCTAACCCGTACCCTAAACCGAGCCCTAACCCTAACACTAACCCTAACCCTAACCCTAACGCATACCCTATGCCGTACCCGAACCCTTCCCCGAACCCGTACCCTAAGCCGTACCCTAAGCCTAACCCTAAGCCTAACCCTAACCCTAGGCTACCCTTGACTGCTTCTGCCTCCAATAGATTTCCTAAGCACTAGTGTTTTAAGGAACAGCTGAAAAAGAGAATCCTAATGTGATTTCTTTATAATGGGTGTGTTCCTTATCTTATCCTAGTGTCTAAACTCTTCTCCATGGCTGGACCCCCAAATAATATTCCTTTACGTGATAAGGAGTACCTAGAGAGTGGGATAGGTTTAATAACTACCCTAACCCTAACGCGTACCCTAACCCTAACCCCTACCCTAAACCTAACACGTACCCTAATCCTAACCCGTACCCTAAACCGAGCCCTAACCCTAACACTAACCCTAACCCTAACCCTAACCCATACCGTACGCCGTACCCGCACCCTTCCCCGAACCCGTACCCTAAGCCGTACCCTAAGCCTAACCCTAACCCTAGGCTACCCTTGACTGCTTCTGCCTCCAATAGATTTCCTAAGCACTAGTGTTTGAAGGAACAGCTTAAAAAGAGAATCCTAATGTGATTTCATTATAATGGGTGTGTTCCTTATCTTATCCTAGTGTCTAAACTCTTCTCCATGGCTGGACCCCCAAATAATCTTCCTTTACGTGCTAAGGGGTATCTAGAGAGTGGGATAGGTTTAATAACTACCCTAACCCTAACGCGTACCCTAACCCTAACCCCTACCCTAACCCTAACACGTACCCTAATCCTAACCCGTACCCTAAACCGAGCCCTAACCCTAACACTAACCCTAACCCTAACCCTAACGCATACCCGATGCCGTACCCGAACCCCTCCCCGAACCCGTACCCTAAACCGTACCCTAAGCCTAACCCTAAGCCTAACCCTATCCCTAGGCTACCCTTGACTGCTTCTGCCTCAAATAGATTTCCTAAGCACTAGTGTTTTAACGAACACCTGAAAAAGAGAATCCTAATGTGATTTTTTATAATGGGTGTGTTCCTTATCTTATCCTAGTGTCTAAACTCTTCTCCATGGCTGGATCCCCAAATAATATTCCTTTACGTGCTAAGGGGTACCTAGAGAGTGGGATAGGTTTAATAACTACCCTAACCCTAACGCGTACCCTAACCCTAACCCCTACCCTAACCGTAACACGTACCCTAATCCTAACCCGTACCCTAAACCGAGCCCTAACCCTAACACTAACCCTAACCCTAACCCTAACCCATACCGTACGCCGTACCCGAACCTCGCCCCGAACCCGTACCCTAAGCCGTACCCTAAGCCTAACCCTAAGCCTAACCCTAACCCTAGGCTACCCTTGACTGCTTCTGCCTCCAATAGATTTCCTAAGCACTAGTGTTTTAAGGAACAGCTTAAAAAGAGAATCCTAATGTGATTTCTTTATAATGGGTGTGTTCCTTATCTTATCCTAGTGTCTAAACTCTTCTCCATGACTGGACCCCCAAATAATATTCCTTTACGTGCTAAGGGGTATCTAGAGAGTGGGATAGGTTTACTAACTACCCTAACCATAACGCGTACCCTAACCCTAACCCCTACCCTAACCCTAACACGTACCCTAATCCTAACCCGTACCCTAAACCGAGCCCTAACCCTAACACTAACCCTAACCCTAACCCTAACCCATACCCTACGCCGTACCCGAATCCCTCCCCGAACCCCTACCCTAAGCCGTACCCTAACCCTAACCCTAAGCCTAACCCTAACCTTAGGCTACCCTTGACTGCTTCTGCCTCCAATAGATTTTCTAAGCACTAGTGTTTTAAGGAACGGCTTAAAAACAGAATCCTAATGTGATTTCTTTATAATGGGTGTGTTCCTTATCTTATCCTTGTGTCTAAACTCTTCTCCATGGCTGGACCCCCTAATAATATTCCTTTACGTGCTAAGGGGTATCTAGAGAGTGGGATAGGTTTAATAACTACCCTAACCCTAACGCGTTCCCTAACCCTAACCCCTACCCTAACCCTAACATGTACCCTAATCCTAACCCGTACGCTAAACCGAGCCCTAACCCTAAAATTAACCCTAACCCATACCGTACGCCGTACCCGAACCACTCCCCGAATCCATAACCTAAGCCGTACAATAACCCTAACCCTAAGCCTAACCCTAACCCTAGGCTACCCTTGACTGCTTCTGCCTCCAATAGATTTCCTAAGCACCAGTGTTTTAAGGAACAGCTTAAAAAGAGAATCCTAATGTGATTTCTTTATAATGGGTGTGTTCCTTATCTTATCCTAGTGTCTAAACTCTTCTCCATGGCTGGACCCCCAAATAATATTCCTTTACGTGCTAAGAGGTATCTAGAGAGTGGGATAGGTTTACTAACTACCCTAACCCTAACGCGTACCCTAACCCTAACCCCTACCCTAACCCTAACACGTACCCTAATCCTAACCCGTACCCTAAACCGAGCCCTAACCCTAACACTAACCCTAACCCTAACCCATACCCTATGCCGTACCCGAACCCCTCCCCGAACCCCTACCCTAAGCCGTACCCTAAACCTAACCCTAAGCCTAACCCTAACCCTAGGCTACCCTTGAATGCTTCTGCCTCCAATAGATTTCCTAAGCACTAGTGTTTGAAGGAACAGCTGAAAAAGAGAATCCTAATGTGATTTCTTTATAATGGGTGTGTTCCTTATCTTATCCTAGTGTCTAAACTCTTCTCCATGGCTGAACACCGAAATAATAATCCTTTACGTGCTAAGGGGTATCTAGAGAGTGGGATAGGTTTAATAACTACCCTAACACTAACGCGTACCCTAACCCTAAACCCTACCCTAACCCTAACACGTACCCTAATCCTAACCCGTACCCTAAACCGATCCCTAACCCTAACACTAACCCTAACCCTAACCCAAAACCATACCCTACGCCGAACCCGTACCCTAAGCCGTACCCTAAGCCTAACCCTAACCCTAGGCTACCCTTGACTGCTTCTGCCTCCAATAGATTTCCTAAGCACTAGTGTTTTAAGGAACAGCTGAAAAAGAGAATCGTAATGTGATTTCTTTATAATGGGTGTGTTCCTTATCTTATCCTAGTGTCTAAACTCTTCTCCATGGCTGGACCCCCAAATACTATTCCTTTACGTGCTAAGGGGTATCTAGAGAGTGGGATAGGTTTAATAACTACCCTAACCCTAACGCGTACCCTAACCCTAACCCCTACCCTAACCCTAACACGTACCCTAATCCTAACCCGTACCCTAAACCGAGCCCTAACCCTAACACTAACCCTAACCCTAACCCTAACGCATACCCTATGCCGTACCCGAACCCCTCCCCGAACCCGTACCCTAAGCCGTACCCTAAGCCTAACCCTAAGCCTAACCCTAACCCTAGGCTACCCTTGACTGCTTCTGCCTCCAATAGATTTCCTAAGCACTAGTGTTTTAAGGAACAGCTGAAAAAGAGAATCCTAATGTGATTTCTTTATAATGGGTGTGTTCCTTATCATATCCTAGTGTCTAAACTCTTCTTCATGGCTGGACCCCCAAATAATATTCCTTTACGTGATAAGGAGTACCTAGAGAGTGGGATAGGTTTAATAACTACCCTAACCCTAACGCGTACCCTAACCCTAACCCCTACCCTAACCCTAACACGTACCCTAATCCTAACCCGTACCCTAAACCGAGCCCTAACCCTAACACAAACCCTAACCCTAACCCTAACCCATACCCTACGTCGTACCCGCACCCTTCCCCGAACCCGTACCCTAAGCCGAACCCTAAGCCTAACCCTAACCCTAGGCTACCCTTGACTGCTTCTGCCTCCAATAGATTTCCTAAGCACTAGTGTTTTAAGGAACAGCTTAAAAAGAGAATCCTAATGTGATTTCTTTATAATGGGTGTGTTCCTTATCTTATCCTAGTGTCTAAACTCTTCTCCATGGCTGGACCCCCAAATAATATTCCTTTACGTGCTAAGGGGTATCTAGAGAGTGGGATAGGTTTAATAACTACCCTAACCCTAACGCGTACCCTAACCCTAACCCCTACCCTAACCCTAACACGTACCCTAATCCTAACCCGTACCCTAAACCGAGCCCTAACCCTAACACTAACCCTAACCCTAATCCTAACCCATACCCTACGCCGTACCCGAACCCCTCCCCGAACCCATACCCTAAGCCGTACCCTAAGCCTAACCCTAAGCCTAACCCTAACCCTAGGCTACCCTTGACTGCTTCTGCCTCCAATAGATTTCCTAAGCACTAGTGTTTTAAGGAACAGCTGAAAAAGAGAATCCTAATGTGATTTCTTTATAATGGGTGTGTTCCTTATCTTATCCTAGTGTCTAAACTCTTCTCCATGGCTGGACCCCCAACTAATATTCCTTTACGTGCTAAGGGGTATCTAGAGAGTGGGATAGGTTTACTAACTACCCTAACCATAACGCGTACCCTAACCCTAACCCCTACCCTAACCCTAACACGTACCCTAATCCTAACCCGTACCCTAAAGCAAGCCCTAACCCTAACACTAACCCTAACCCTAACCCTAACCCATACCCTACGCCGTACCCGAACCCCTCCCCGTACCCCTACCCTAAGCCGTACCCTAACCCTAACCCTAAGCCTAACCCTAACCCTAGGCTACCCTTGACTGCTTCTGCCTCCAATAGATTTCCTAAGCACTAGTGTTTTAAGGAACAGCTGAAAAAGAGAATCCTAATGTGATTTCTTTATAATGGGTGTGTTCCTTATCTTATCCTAGTGTCTAAACGCTTCTCCATGGCTAGACCCCCAAATAATATTCCTTTACGTGCTAAGGGGTACCTAGAGAGTGGGATAGGTTTAATAACTACCCTAACCCTAACGCGTACCCTAACCCTAACCCCTACCCTAACCCTAACACGTACCCTAATCCTAACCCGTACCCTAAACCGAGCCCTAACCCTAACACTAACCCTAACCCTAACCCTAACCCATACCCTACGCTGTACCCGAACCCCTCCCCGAACCCGTACCCTAAGCCGTACCCTAAGCCTAACCCTAAGCCTAACACTAACCCTAGGCTACCCTTGACTGCTTCTGCCTCCAATAGATTTCCTAAGCACTAGTGTTTTAAGGAACAGCTTAAAAAGAGAATCCTAATGTGATTTCTTTATAATGGGTGTGTTCCTTATCTTATCCTAGTGTCTAAACTCTTCTCCATGGCTGGACCCCCAAATAGTATTCCTTTACGTGCTAAGGGGTATCTAGAGAGTGGGATAGGTTTACTAACTACCCTAACCCTAATGCGTACCCTAACCCTAACCCCTACACTAACCCTAACACGTACCCTAATCCTAACCCGTACCCTAAACCGAGCCCTAACCCTAACACTAACCCTAACCCTAACCCTAACCCATACCCTACGCCGTACCCGAATCCCTCCCCGAACCCCTACCCTAAGCCGTACCCTAACCCTAACCCTAAGCCTAACCCTAACCTTAGGCTACCCTTGACTGCTTCTGCCTCCAATAGATTTTCTAAGCACTAGTGTTTTAAGGAACGGCTTAAAAACAGAATCCTAATGTGATTTCTTTATAATGGGTGTGTTCCTTATCTTATCCTTGTGTCTAAACTCTTCTCCATGGCTGGACCCCCTAATAATATTCCTTTACGTGCTAAGGGGTATCTAGAGAGTGGGATAGGTTTAATAACTACCCTAACCCTAATGCGTTCCCTAACCCTAACCCCTACCCTAACCCTAACATGTACCCTAATCCTAACCCGTACGCTAAACCGAGCCCTAACCCTAAAATTAACCCTAACCCATACCCTACGCCGTACCCGAACCCCTCCCCGAATCCGTAACCTAAGCCGTACAATAACCCTAACCCTAAGCCTAACCCTAACCCTAGGCTACCCTTGACTGCTTCTGCCTCCCATAGATTTCCTAAGCACCAGTGTTTTAAGGAACAGCTTAAAAAGAGAATCCTAATGTGATTTCTTTATAATGGGTGTGTTCCTTATCTTATCCTAGTGTCTAAACTCTTCTCCATGGCTGGACCCCCAAATAATATTCCTTTACGTGCTAAGAGGTATCTAGAGAGTGGGATAGGTTTACTAACTACCCTAACCCTAACGCGTACCCTAACCCTAACCCCTACCCTAACCCTAACACGTACCCTAATCCTAACCCGTACCCTAAACCGAGCCCTAACCCTAACACTAACACTAACCCTAACCCATACCCTATGCCGTACCCGAACCCCTCCCCGAACCCCTACCCTAAGCCGTACCCTAACCCTAACCCTAAGCCTAACCCTAAACCTAGGCTACCCTTGAATGCTTCTGCCTCCAATAGATTTCCTAAGCACTAGTGTTTGAAGGAACAGCTGAAAAAGAGAATCCTAATGTGATTTCTTTGTAATGGGTGTGTTCTTTATCTTATCCTAGTGTCTAAACTCTTCTCCATGGCTGAACAACCAAATAATAATCCTTTACGTGCTAAGGGGTATCTAGAGAGTGGGATAGGTTTAATAACTACCCTAACACTAACGCGTACCCTAACCCTAACCCCTACCCTAACCCGAACACGTACCCTAATCCTAACCCATACCCTAAACCGATCCCTAACCCTAACACTAACCCTAACCCTAACCCAAAACCATACCCTACGCCGAACCCGTACCCTAAGCCGTACCCTAAGCCTAACCCTAACCCTAGGCTACCCTTGACTGCTTCTGCCTCCAATAGATTTCCTAAGCACTAGTGTTTTAAGGAACAGCTGAAAAAGAGAATCGTAATGTGATTTCTTTATAATGGGTGTGTTCCTTATCTTATCCTAGTGTCTAAACTCTTCTCCATGGCTGGACCCCCAAATACTATTCCTTTACGTGCTAAGGGGTATCTAGAGAGTGGGATAGGTTTAATAACTACCCTAACCCTAACGCGTACCCTAACCCTAACCCCTACCCTAACCCTAACACGTACCCTAATCCTAAGCCGTACCCTAAACCGAGCCCTAACCCTAACACTAACCCTAACCCTAACCCTAACCCATACCCTACGCCGTACCCGAACCCCTCCCTGAACCCGTACCCTAAGCCGTACCCTAACCCTAACCCTAACCCTAGGCTACCCTTGACTGCTTCTGCCTCCAATAGATTTCCTAAGAACTAGCGTTTTAAGGAACAGCTTAAAAAGAGTATCCTAATGTGATTTCTTTATAATGGGTGTGTTCCTTATCTTAACCTAGTGTCTAAACTCTTCTCCATGGCTGGACCCCCAAATAATATTCCTTTACGTGCTAAGGGGTATCTAGAGAGTGGGATAGGTTTAATAACTACCCTAACCCTAACGCGTACCCTAACCTTAGCCCCTACCCTAACCCTAACACGTACCCTAATCCTAACCCGTACCCTAAACCGAGCCCTAACCCTAACACTAACCCTAACCCTAACCCTAACCCATACCCTACGCCGTACCCGCACCCTTCCCCGAACCCGTACCCTAAGCCGTACCCTAAGCCTAACCCTAACCCTAGACTACCCTTGACTGCTTCTGCCTCCAATAGATTTCCTAAGCACTAGTGTTTTAAGGAACAGCTTAAAAAGAGAATCCTAATGTGATTTCATTATAATGGGTGTGTTCCTTATCTTATCCTAGTGTCTAAACTCTTCTCCATGGCTGGACCCCCAAATAATATTCCTTTACGTGCTAAGGGGTATCTAGAGAGTGGGATAGGTTTACTAACTACCATAACCCTAACGCGTACCCTAACCCTAACCCCTACGCTAACCCTAACACGTATCCTAATCCTAACCCGTATCCTAAACCAAGCCCTAATCCTAACACTAACCCTAACCCTAACCCTAACCCATACCCTACGCCGTACCCGAACCCCTCCCCGAACCCGTACCCTAAGCCGTACCCTAAGCCTAACCCTAACCCTAGGCTACCCTTGACTGCTTCTGCCTCCAATAGATTTTCTAAGCACTAGTGTTTTATGGAACGGCTTAAAAAGAGAATCCTAATGTGATTTCTTCATAATGGGTGTGTTCCTTATCTTATCCTTGTGTCTAAACTCTTCTCCATGGCTGGACCCCCTAATAATATTCCTTTACGTGCTAAGGGGTATCTAGAGAGTGGGATAGGTTTAATAACTACCCTAACCCTAACGCGTTCCCTAACCCTAACCACTATCCTAACCCTAACATGTACCCTAATCCTAACCCGAACCCTAAACCGAGCCCTAACCCTAACACTAATCCTAACCTATACCCTACGCCGTACCCGAACCCCTCCCCGAATCCGTAACCTAAGCCGTACAATAACCCTAACCCTAAGCCTAACCCTAACCCTAGGCTACCCTTGACTGCTTCTGCCTCCAATAGATTTCCTAAGCACTAGTGTTTGAAGGAACAGCTTAAAAATAGAATCCTAATGTGATTTCTTTATAATGGGTGTGTTCCTTATCTTATCCTAGTGTCTAAACTCTTCTCCATGGCTGGACCCCCAAATAATATTCCTTTACGTGCTAAGGGGTATCTAGAGAGTGGGATAGGTTTACTAACTACCCTAACCCTAACGCGTACCCTAACCCTAACCCCTACCATAACCCTAACACGTACCCTAATCCTAACCCGTACCCTAAACCGAGCCCTAACCCTAACACTAACCCTAACCCTAACCCTAACGCATACCCTATGCCGTACCCGAACCCTTCCCCGAACCCGTACCCTAAGCCGTACCCTAAGCCTAACCCTAAGCCTAACCCTAACCCTAGGCTACCCTTGACTGCTTCTGCCTCCAATAGATTTCCTAAGCACTAGTGTTTTAAGGAACAGCTGAAAAAGAGAATCCTAATGTGATTTCTTTATAATGGGTGTGTTCCTTATCTTATCCTAGTGTCTAAACTCTTCTCCATGGCTGGACCCCCAAATAATATTCCTTTACGTGATAAGGAGTACCTAGAGAGTGGGATAGGTTTAATAACTACCCTAACCCTAACGCGTACCCTAACCCTAACCCCTACCCTAAACCTAACACGTACCCTAATCCTAACCCGTACCCTAAACCGAGCCCTAACCCTAACACTAACCCTAACCCTAACCCTAACCCATACCGTACGCCGTACCCGCACCCTTCCCCGAACCCGTACCCTAAGCCGTACCCTAAGCCTAACCCTAACCCTAGGCTACCCTTGACTGCTTCTGCCTCCAATAGATTTCCTAAGCACTAGTGTTTGAAGGAACAGCTTAAAAAGAGAATCCTAATGTGATTTCATTATAATGGGTGTGTTCCTTATCTTATCCTAGTGTCTAAACTCTTCTCCATGGCTGGACCCCCAAATAATCTTCCTTTACGTGCTAAGGGGTATCTAGAGAGTGGGATAGGTTTAATAACTACCCTAACCCTAACGCGTACCCTAACCCTAACCCCTACCCTAACCCTAACACGTACCCTAATCCTAACCCGTACCCTAAACCGAGCCCTAACCCTAACACTAACCCTAACCCTAACCCTAACGCATACCCTATGCCGTACCTGAACCCCTCCCCGAACCCGTACCCTAAGCCGTACCCTAAGCCTAACCCTAAGCCTAACCCTATCCCTAGGCTACCCTTGACTGCTTCTGCCTCCAATAGATTTCCTAAGCACTAGTGTTTTAACGAACACCTGAAAAAGAGAATCCTAATGTGATTTTTTATAATGGGTGTGTTCCTTATCTTATCCTAGTGTCTAAACTCTTCTCCATGGCTGGATCCCCAAATAATATTCCTTTACGTGCTAAGGGGTACCTAGAGAGTGGGATAGGTTTAATAACTACCCTAACCCTAACGCGTACCCTAACCCTAACCCCTACCCTAACCCTAACACGTACCCTAATCCTAACCCGTACCCTAAACCGAGCCCTAACCCTAACACTAACCCTAACCCTAACCCTAACCCATACCGTACGCCGTACCCGAACCTCGCCCCGAACCCGTACCCTAAGCCGTACCCTAAGCCTAACCCTAAGCCTAACCCTAACCCTAGGCTACCCTTGACTGCTTCTGCCTCCAATAGATTTCCTAAGCACTAGTGTTTTAAGGAACAGCTTAAAAAGAGAATCCTAATGTGATTTCTTTATAATGGGTGTGTTCCTTATCTTATCCTAGTGTCTAAACTCTTCTCCATGGCTGGACCCCCAAATGATATTCCTTTACGTGCTAAGGGGTATCTAGAGAGTGGGATACGTTTAATAACTACCCTAACCCTAACGCGTACCCTAACCCTAACCCTAACCCCTACCCTAACCCTAACACGTACCCTAATCCTAACCCGTACCCTAAACCGAGCCCTAACCCTAACACTAACCCTAACCCTAATCCTAACCCATACCCTACGCCGTACCCGAACCCCTCCCCGAACCCGTACCCTAAGCCGTACCCTAAGCCTAACCCTAAGCCTAACCCTAACCCTAGGCTACCCTTGACTGCTTCTGCCTCCAATAGATTTCCTAAGCACTAGTGTTTTAAGGAACAGCTGAAAAAGAGAATCCTAATGTGATTTCTTTATAATGGGTGTGTTCCTTATCTTATCCTAGTGTCTAAACTCTTCTCCATGGCTGGACCCCCAAATAATATTCCTTTACGTGCTAAGGGGTATCTAGAGAGTGGGATAGGTTTACTAACTACCCTAACCATAACGCGTACCCTAACCCTAACCCCTACCCTAACCCTAACACGTACCCTAATCCTAACCCGTACCCTAAAGCAAGCCCTAACCCTAACACTAACCCTAACCCTAACCCTAACCCATACCCTACGCCGTACCCGAACCCCTCCCCGAACCCCTACCCTAAGCCGTACCCTAACCCTAACCCTAAGCCTAACCCTAACCCTAGGCTACCCTTGACTGCTTCTGCCTCCAATAGATTTCCTAAGCACTAGTGTTTTAAGGAACAGCTGAAAAAGAGAATCCTAATGTGATTTCTTTATAATGGGTGTGTTCCTTATCTTATCCTAGTGTCTAAACGCTTCTCCATGGCTAGACCCCCAAATAATATTCCTTTACGTGCTAAGGGGTACCTAGAGAGTGGGATAGGTTTAATAACTACCCTAACCCTAACGCGTACCCTAACCCTAACTCCTACCCTAACCCTAACACGTACCCTAATCCTAACCCGTACCCTAAACCGAGCCCTAACCCTAACACTAACCCTAACCCTAACCCTAACCCATACCTTACGCTGTACCCGAACCCCTCCCCGAACCCGTACCCTAAGCCGTACCCTAAGCCTAACCCTAAGCCTAACCCTAACCCTAGGCTACCCTTGACTGCTTCTGCCTCCAATAGATTTCCTAAGCACTAGTGTTTTAAGGAACAGCTTAAAAAGAGAATCCTAATGTGATTTCTTTATAATGGGTGTGTTCCTTATCTTATCCTAGTGTCTAAACTCTTCTCCATGGCTGGACCCCCAAATAATATTCCTTTACGTGCTAAGGGGTATCTAGAGAGTGGGATAGGTTTACTAACTACCCTAACCCTAACGCGTACCCTAACCCTAACCCCTACCCTAACCGTAACACGTACCCTAATCCTAAGCCGTACCCTAAACCGAGCCCTAACCCTAACACTAACCCTAACCCTAACCCTAACCCATACCCTACGCCGTACCCGAATCCCTCCCCGAACCCCTACCCTAAGCCGTACCCTAACCCTAACCCTAAGCCTAACCCTAACCTTAGGCTACCCTTGACTGCTTCTGCCTCCAATAGATTTTCTAAGCACTAGTGTTTTAAGGAACGGCTTAAAAACAGAATCCTAATGTGATTTCTTTATAATGGGTGTGTTCCTTATCTTATCCCTGTGTCTAAACTCTTCTCCATGGCTGGACCCCCTAATAATATTCCTTTACGTGCTAAGGGGTACCTAGAGAGTGGGATAGGTTTAATAACTACCCTAACCCTAACGCGTACCCTAACCCTAACCCCTACCCTAACCGTAACACGTACCCTAATCCTAACCCGTACCCTAAACCGAGCCCTAACCCTAACACTAACCCTAACCCTAACCCTAACCCATACCGTATGCCGTACCCGAACCGCGCCCCGAACCCGTACCCTAAGCCGTACCCTAAGCCTAACCCTAAGCCTAACCCTAACCCTAGGCTACCCTTGATTGCTTCTGCCTCCAATAGATTTCCTAAGCACTAGTGTTTTAAGGAACGGCTTAAAAAGAGAATCCTAATGTGATTTCTTCATAATGGGTGTGTTCCTTATCTTATCCTTGTGTCTAAACTCTTCTCCATGGCTGGACCCCCTAATAATATTCCTTTACGTGCTAAGGGGTATCTAGAGAGTGGGATAGGTTTAATAACTACCCTAACTCTAACGCGTTCCCTAACCCTAACCACTATCCTAACCCTAACATGTACCCTAATCCTAACCCGAACCCTAAACCGAGCCCTAACCCTAACACTAACCCTAACCTATACCCTACGCCGTACCCGAACCCCTCCCCGAATCCGTAACCTAAGCCGTACAATAACCCTAACCCTAAGCCTAACCCTAACCCTAGGCTACCCTTGACTGCTTCTGCCTCCAATAGATTTCCTAAGCACTAGTGTTTTAAGGAACAGCTGAAAAAGAGAATCCTAATGTGATTTCTTTATAATGGGTGTGTTCCTTATCTTATCCTAGTGTCTAAACTCTTCTCCATGGCTGGACCCCCAAATAATATTCCTTTACGTGCTAAGGGGTATCTAGAGAGTGGGATAGGTTTACTAACTACCCTAACCATAACGCGTACCCTAACCCTAACCCCTACCCTAACCCTAACACGTACCCTAATCCTAACCCGTACCCTAAAGCAAGCCCTAACCCTAACACTAACCCTAACCCTAACCCTAACCCATACCCTACGCCGTACCCGAACCCCTCCCCGAACCCCTACCCTAAGCCGTACCCTAACCCTAACCCTAAGCCTAACCCTAACCCTAGGCTACCCTTGACTGCTTCTGCCTCCAATAGATTTCCTAAGCACTAGTGTTTTAAGGAACAGCTGAAAAAGAGAATCCTAATGTGATTTCTTTATAATGGGTGTGTTCCTTATCTTATCCTAGTGTCTAAACGCTTCTCCATGGCTAGACCCCCAAATAATATTCCTTTACGTGCTAAGGGGTACCTAGAGAGTGGGATAGGTTTAATAACTACCCTAACCCTAACGCGTACCCTAACCCTAACTCCTACCCTAACCCTAACACGTACCCTAATCCTAACCCGTACCCTAAACCGAGCCCTAACCCTAACACTAACCCTAACCCTAACCCTAACCCATACCCTACGCTGTACCCGAACCCCTCCCCGAACCCGTACCCTAAGCCGTACCCTAAGCCTAACCCTAAGCCTAACCCTAACCCTAGGCTACCCTTGACTGCTTCTGCCTCCAATAGATTTCCTAAGCACTAGTGTTTTAAGGAACAGCTTAAAAAGAGAATCCTAATGTGATTTCTTTATAATGGGTGTGTTCCTTATCTTATCCTAGTGTCTAAACTCTTCTCCATGGCTGGACCCCCAAATAATATTCCTTTACGTGCTAAGGGGTATCTAGAGAGTGGGATAGGTTTAATAACTACCCTAACCCTAACGCGTACCCTAACCCTAACCCCTACCCTAACCCTAACACGTACCCTAATCCTAACCCGTACCCTAAACCGAGCCCTAACCCTAACACTAACCCTAACCCTAACCCTAACCCATACCCTACGCCGTACCCGAATCCCTCACCGAACCCCTACCCTAAGCCGTACCCTAACCCTAACCCTAAGCCTAACCCTAACCTTAGGCTACCCTTGACTGCTTCTGCCTCCAATAGATTTTCTAAGCACTAGTGTTTTAAGGAACGGCTTAAAAACAGAATCCGAATGTGATTTCTTTATAATGGGTGTGTTCCTTATCTTATCCCTGTGTCTAAACTCTTCTCCATGGCTGGACCCCCTAATAATATTCCTTTACGTGCTAAGGGGTACCTAGAGAGTGGGATAGGTTTAATAACTACCCTAACCCTAACGCGTACCCTAACCCTAACCCCTACCCTAATGGACCCCCTAATAATATTCCTTTACGTGCTAAGGGGTACCTAGAGAGTGGGATAGGTTTAATAACTACCCTAACCCTAACGCGTACCCTAACCCTAACCCCTACCCTAACCGTAACACGTACCCTAATCCTAACCAGTACCCTAAACCGAGCCCTAACCCTAACACTAAACCTAACCCTAACCCTAACCCATACCGTACGCCGTACCCGAACCTCGCCCCGAACCCGTACCCTAAGCCGTACCCTAAGCCTAACCCTAAGCCTAACCATAACCCTAGGCTACCCTTGACTGCTTCTGCCTCCAATAGATTTCCTAAGCACTAGTGTTTTAAGGAACGGCTTAAAAAGAGAATCCTAATGTGATTTCTTCATAATGGGTGTGTTCCTTATCTTATCCTTGTGTCTAAACTCTTCTCCATGGCTGGACCCCCTAATAATATTCCTTTACGTGCTAAGGGGTATCTAGAGAGTGGGATAGGTTTAATAACTACCCTAACTCTAACGCGTTCCCTAACCCTAACCACTATCCTAACCCTAACATGTACCCTAATCCTAACCCGAACCCTAAACCGAGCCCTAACCCTAACACTAACCCTAACCTATACCCTACGCCGTACCCGAACCCCTCCCCGAATCCGTAACCTAAGCCGTACAATAACCCTAACCCTAAGCCTAACCCTAACCCTAGGCTACCCTTGACTGCTTCTGCCTCCAATAGATTTCCTAAGCACTAGTGTTTTAAGGAACAGCTGAAAAAGAGAATCCTAATGTGATTTCTTTATAATGGGTGTGTTCCTTATCTTATCCTAGTGTCTAAACTCTTCTCCATGGCTGGACCCCCAAATAATATTCCTTTACGTGCTAAGGGGTATCTAGAGAGTGGGATAGGTTTACTAACTACCCTAACCCTAACGCGTACCCTAACCCTAACCCCTACCCTAACCCTAACACGTACCCTAATCCTAACCCGTACCCTAAACCGAGCCCTAACCCTAACCCTAACGCATACCCTATGCCGTACCCGAACCCTTCCCCGAACCCGTACCCTAAGCCGTACCCTAAGCCTAACCCTAAGCCTAACCCTAACCCTAGGCTACCCTTGACTTCTTCTGCCTCCAATAGATTTCCTAAGCACTAGTGTTTTAAGGAACAGCTGAAAAAGAGAATCCTAATGTGATTTCTTTATAATGGGTGTGTTCCTTATCTTATCCTAGTGTCTAAACTCTTCTCCATGGCTGGACCCCCAAATAATATTCCTTTACGTGATTAGGAGTACCTAGAGAGTGGGATAGGTTTAATAACTACCCTAACCCTAACGCGTACCCTAACCCTAACCCCTACCCTAAACCTAACACGTACCCTAATCCTAACCCGTACCCTAAACCGAGCCCTAACCCTAACACTAACCCTAACCCTAACTCTAACCCATACCGTACGCCGTACCCGCACCCTTCCCCGAACACGTACCCTAAGCCGTACCCTAAGCCTAACCCTAACCCTCGGCTACCCTTGACTGCTTCTGCCTCCAATAGATTTCCTAAGCACTAGTGTTTTAAGGAACAGCTTAAAAAGAGAATCCTAATGTGATTTCATTATAATGGGTGTGTTCCTTATCTTATCCTAGTGTCTAAACTCTTCTCCATGGCTGGACCCCCAAATAATCTTCCTTTACGTGCTAAGGGGTATCTAGAGAGTGGGATAGGTTTAATAACTACCATAACCCTAACGCGTACCCTAACCCTAACCCCTACCCTAACCCTAACACGTATTCTAATCCTAACCCGTATCCTAAACCAAGCCCTAATCCTAACACTAACCCTAACCCTAACCCTAACCCATACCCTACGCCGTACCCGAACCCCTCCCCGAACCCGTACCCTAAGCCGTACCCTAAGCCTAACCCTAAGCCTAACCCTAACCCTAGGCTACCCTTGACTGCTTCTGCCTCCAATAGATTTCCTAAGCACTACTGTTTGAAGGAACAGCTTAAAAAGAGAATCCTAATGTGATTTCTTCATAATGGGTGTGTTCCTTATCTTATCCTTGTGTCTAAACTCTTCTCCATGGCTGGACCCCCTAATAATATTCCTTTACGTTCTAAGGGGTATCTAGAGAGTGGGATAGGTTTAATAACTACCCTAACCCTAACGCGTTCCCTAACCCTAACCACTATCCTAACCCTAACATGTACCCTAATCCTAACCCGAACCCTAAAGCGAGCCCTAACCCTAACACTAACACTAACCTATACCCTACGCCGTACCCGAACCCCTCCCCGAATCCGTAACCTAAGCCGTACAATAACCCTAACCCTAAGCCTAACCCTAACCCTAGGCTACCCTTGACTGCTTCTGCCTCCAATAGATTTCCTAAGCACTAGTGTTTGAAGGAACAGCTTAAAAAGAGAATCCTAATGTGATTTCTTTATAATGGGTGTGTTCCTTATCTTATCCTAGTGTCTAAACTCTTCTCCATGGCTGGACCCCCAAATAATATTCCTTTACGTGCTAAGGGGTATCTAGAGAGTGGGATAGGTTTACTAACTACCCTAACCCTAACGCGTACCCTAACCCTAACCCCTACCCTAACCCTAACACGTACCCTAATCCTAACCCGTACCCTAAACCGAGCCCTAACCCTAACACTAACCCTAACCCTAACCCTAACCCATACCGTACGCCGTACCCGAACCTCGCCCCGAACCCGTACCCTAAGCCGTACCCTAAGCCTAACCCTAAGCCTAACCTTAACCCTAGGCTACCCTTGACTGCTTCTGCCTCCAATAGATTTCCTAAGCACTAGTGTTTTAAGGAACAGCTTAAAAAGAGAATCCTAATGTGATTTCTTTATAATGGGTGTGTTCCTTATCTTATCCTAGTGTCTAAACTCTTCTCCATGGCTGGACCCCCAAATAATATTCCTTTACGTGATAAGGGGTATCTAGAGAGTGGGATAGGTTTAATAACTACCCTAACCCTAACGCGTACCCTAACCCTAACCCCTACCCTAACCCTAACACGTACCCTAATCCTAACCCGTACCCTAAACCGAGCCCTAACCCTAACACTAACCCTAACCCTAACCCTAACCCATACCCTACGCTGTACCCGAACCCCTCCCCGAACCCGTACCCTAAGCCGTACCCTAAGCCTAACCCTAAGCCTAACCCTAACCCTAGGCTACCCTTGACTGCTTCTGCCTCCAATAGATTTCCTAAGCACTAGTGTTTTAAGGAACAGCTTAAAAAGAGAATCCTAATGTGATTTCTTTATAATGGGTGTGTTCCTTATCTTATCCTAGTGTCTAAACTCTTCTCCATGGCTGGACCCCCAAATAATATTCCTTTACGTGCTAAGGGTTATCTAGAGAGTGGGATAGGTTTAATAACTACCCTAACCCTAACGCGTACCCTAACCCTAACCCCTACCCTAACCCTAACACGTACCCTAATCCTAACCCGTACCCTAAACCGAGCCCTATCCCTAACACTAACCCTAACCCTAACCCTAACCCATACCCTACGCCGTACCCGAATCCCTCACCGAACCCCTACCCTAAGCCGTACCCTAACCCTAACCCTAAGCCTAACCCTAACCTTAGGCTACCCTTGACTGCTTCTGCCTCCAATAGATTTTCTAAGCACTAGTGTTTTAAGGAACGGCTTAAAAACAGAATCCTAATGTGATTTCTTTATAATGGGTGTGTTCCTTATCTTATCCCTGTGTCTAAACTCTTCTCCATGGCTGGACCCCCTAATAATATTCCTTTACGTGCTAAGGGGTACCTAGAGAGTGGGATAGGTTTAATAACTACCCTAACCCTAACGCGTACCCTAACCCTAACCCCTACCCTAACCGTAACACGTACCCTAATCCTAACCAGTACCCTAAACCGAGCCCTAACCCTAACACTAACCCTAACCCTAACCCTAACCCATACCGTACGCCGTACCCAAACCTCGCCCCGAACCCGTACCCTAAGCCGTACCCTAAGCCGTACCCTAAGCCTAACCCTAACCCTAGGCTACCCTTGACTGCTTCTGCCTCCAATAGATTTCCTAAGCACTAGTGTTTTAAGGAACGGCTTAAAAAGAGAATCCTAATGTGATTTCTTCATAATGGGTGTGTTCCTTATCTTATCCTTGTGTCTAAACTCTTCTCCATGGCTGGACCCCCTAATAATATTCCTTTACGTGCTAAGGGGTATCTAGAGAGTGGGATAGGTTTAATAACTACCCTAACTCTAACGCGTTCCCTAACCCTAACCACTATCCTAACCCTAACATGTACCCTAATCCTAACCCGAACCCTAAACCGAGCCCTAACCCTAACACTAACCCTAACCTATACCCTACGCCGTACCCGAACCCCTCCCCGAATCCGTAACCTAAGCCGTACAATAACCCTAACCCTAAGCCTAACCCTAACCCTAGGCTACCCTTGACTGCTTCTGCCTCCAATAGATTTCCTAAGCACTAGTGTTTTAAGGAACAGCTGAAAAAGAGAATCCTAATGTGATTTCTTTATAATGGGTGTGTTCCTTATCTTATCCTAGTGTCTAAACTCTTCTCCATGGCTGGACCCCCAAATAATCTTCCTTTACGTGCTAAGGGGTATCTAGAGAGTGGGATAGGTTTAATAACTACCATAACCCTAACGCGTACCCTAACCCTAACCCCTACCCTAACCCTAACACGTATTCTAATCCTAACCCGTATCCTAAACCAAGCCCTAATCCTAACACTAACCCTAACCCTAACCCTAACCCATACCCTACGCCGTACCCGAACCCCTCCCCGAACCCGTACCCTAAGCCGTACCCTAAGCCTAACCCTAAGCCTAACCCTAACCCTAGGCTACCCTTGACTGCTTCTGCCTCCAATAGATTTCCTAAGCACTACTGTTTGAAGGAACAGCTTAAAAAGAGAATCCTAATGTGATTTCTTCATAATGGGTGTGTTCCTTATCTTTTCCTTGTGTCTAAACTCTTCTCCATGGCTGGACCCCCTAATAATATTCCTTTACGTTCTAAGGGGTATCTAGAGAGTGGGATAGGTTTAATAACTACCCTAACCCTAACGCGTTCCCTAACCCTAACCACTATCCTAACCCTAACATGTACCCTAATCCTAACCCGAACCCTAAACCGAGCCCTAACCCTAACACTAACACTAACCTATACCCTACGCCGTACCCGAACCCCTCCCCGAATCCGTAACCTAAGCCGTACAATAACCCTAACCCTAAGCCTAACCCTAACCCTAGGCTACCCTTGACTGCTTCTGCCTCCAATAGATTTCCTAAGCACTAGTGTTTGAAGGAACAGCTTAAAAAGAGAATCCTAATGTGATTTCTTTATAATGGGTGTGTTCCTTATCTTATCCTAGTGTCTAAACTCTTCTCCATGGCTGGACCCCCAAATAATATTCCTTTACGTGCTAAGGGGTATCTAGAGAGTGGGATAGGTTTACTAACTACCCTAACCCTAACGCGTACCCTAACCCTAACCCCTACCCTAACCCTAACACGTACCCTAATCCTAACCCGTACCCTAAACCGAGCCCTAACCCTAACACTAACCCTAACCCTAACCCTAACCCATACCGTACGCCGTACCCGAACCTCGCCCCGAACCCGTACCCTAAGCCGTACCCTAAGCCTAACCCTAAGCCTAACCTTAACCCTAGGCTACCCTTGACTGCTTCTGCCTCCAATAGATTTCCTAAGCACTAGTGTTTTAAGGAACAGCTTAAAAAGAGAATCCTAATGTGATTTCTTTATAATGGGTGTGTTCCTTATCTTATCCTAGTGTCTAAACTCTTCTCCATGGCTGGACCCCCAAATAATATTCCTTTACGTGATAAGGGGTATCTAGAGAGTGGGATAGGTTTAATAACTACCCTAACCCTAACGCGTACCCTAACCCTAACCCCTACCCTAACCCTAACACGTACCCTAATCCTAACCCGTACCCTAAACCGAGCCCTAACCCTAACACTAACCCTAACCCTAATCCTAACCCATACCCTACGCCGTACCCGAACCCCTCCCCGAACCCCTACCCTAAGCCGTACCCTAACCCTAACCCTAAGCCTAACCCTAACCCTAGGCTACCCTTGACTGCTTCTGCCTCCAATAGATTTCCTAAGCACTAGTGTTTTAAAGAACAGCTGAAAAAGAGAATCCTAATGTGATTTCTTTATAATGGGTGTGTTCCTTATCTTATCCTAGTGTCTAAACGCTTCTCCATGGCTAGACCCCCAAATAATATTCCTTTACGTGCTAAGGGGTACCTAGAGAGTGGGATAGGTTTAATAACTACCCTAACCCTAACGCGTACCCTAACCCTAACCCCTACCCTAACCCTAACACGTACCCTAATCCTAACCCGTACCCTAAACCGAGCCCTAACCCTAACACTAACCCTAACCCTAACCCTAACCCATACCCTACGCCGTACCCGAACCCCTCCCCGAACCCCTACCCTAAGCCGTACCCTAACCCTAACCCTAAGCCTAACCCTAACCTTAGGCTACCCTTGACTGCTTCTGCCTCCAATAGATTTTCTAAGCACTAGTGTTTTAAGGAACGGCTTAAAAACAGAATCCTAATGTGATTTCTTTATAATGGGTGTGTTCCTTATCTTATCCTTGTGTCTAAACTCTTCTCCATGGCTGGACCCCCTAATAATATTCCTTTACGTGCTAAGGGGTATCTAGAGAGTGGGATAGGTTTAATAACTACCCTAACCCTAACGCGTTCCCTAACCCTAACCCCTACCCTAACCCTAACATGTACCCTAATCCTAACCCGTACGCTAAACCGAGCCCTAACCCTAAAATTAACCCTAACCCATACCGTACGCCGTACCCGAACCCCTCCCCGAATCCGTAACCTAAGCCGTACAATAACCCTAACCCTAAGCCTAACCCTAACCCTAGGCTACCCTTGACTGCTTCTGCCTCCAATAGATTTCCTAAGCACCAGTGTTTTAAGGAACAGCTTAAAAAGAGAATCCTAATGTGATTTCTTTATAATGGGTGTGTTCCTTATCTTATCCTAGTGTCTAAACTCTTCTCCATGGCTGGACCCCCAAATAATATTCCTTTACGTGCTAAGAGGTATCTAGAGAGTGGGATAGGTTTACTAACTACCCTAACCCTAACGCGTACCCTAACCCTAACCCCTACCCTAACCCTAACACGTACCCTAATCCTAACCCGTACCCTAAACCGAGCCCTAACCCTAACACTAACCCTAACCCTAACCCATACCCTATGCCGTACCCGAACCCCTCCCCGAACCCCTACCCTAAGCCGTACCCTAAACCTAACCCTAAGCCTAACCCTAACCCTAGGCTACCCTTGAATGCTTCTGCCTCCAATAGATTTCCTAAGCACTAGTGTTTGAAGGAACAGCTGAAAAAGAGAATCCTAATGTGATTTCTTTATAATGGGTGTGTTCCTTATCTTATCCTAGTGTCTAAACTCTTCTCCATGGCTGAACACCGAAATAATAATCCTTTACGTGCTAAGGGGTATCTAGAGAGTGGGATAGGTTTAATAACTACCCTAACACTAACGCGTACCCTAACCCTAAACCCTACCCTAACCCTAACACGTACCCTAATCCTAACCCGTACCCTAAACCGATCCCTAACCCTAACACTAACCCTAACCCTAACCCAAAACCATACCCTACGCCGAACCCGTACCCTAAGCCGTACCCTAAGCCTAACCCTAACCCTAGGCTACCCTTGACTGCTTCTGCCTCCAATAGATTTCCTAAGCACTAGTGTTTTAAGGAACAGCTGAAAAAGAGAATCGTAATGTGATTTCTTTATAATGGGTGTGTTCCTTATCTTATCCTAGTGTCTAAACTCTTCTCCATGGCTGGACCACCAAATACTATTCCTTTACGTGCTAAGGGGTATCTAGAGAGTGGGATAGGTTTAATAACTACCCTAACCCTAACGCGTACCCTAACCCTAACCCCTACCCTAACCCTAACACGTATCCTAATCCTAACCCGTATCCTAAACCAAGCCCTAATCCTAACACTAACCCTAACCCTAACCCTAACCCATACCCTACGCCGTACCCGAACCCCTCCCCGAACCCGTACCCTAAGCCGTACCCTAAGCCTAACCCTAAGCCTAACCCTAACCCTAGGCTACCCTTGACTGCTTCTGCCTCCAATAGATTTCCTAAGCACTACTGTTTGAAGGAACAGCTTAAAAAGAGAATCCTAATGTGATTTCTTCATAATGGGTGTGTTCCTTATCTTATCCTTGTGTCTAAACTCTTCTCCATGGCTGGACCCCCTAATAATATTCCTTTACGTTCTAAGGGGTATCTAGAGAGTGGGATAGGTTTAATAACTACCCTAACCCTAACGCGTTCCCTAACCCTAACCACTATCCTAACCCTAACATGTACCCTAATCCTAACCCGAACCCTAAACCGAGCCCTAACCCTAACACTAACACTAACCTATACCCTACGCCGTACCCGAACCCCTCCCCGAATCCGTAACCTAAGCCGTACAATAACCCTAACCCTAAGCCTAACCCTAACCCTAGGCTACCCTTGACTGCTTCTGCCTCCAATAGATTTCCTAAGCACTAGTGTTTGAAGGAACAGCTTAAAAAGAGAATCCTAATGTGATTTCTTTATAATGGGTGTGTTCCTTATCTTATCCTAGTGTCTAAACTCTTCTCCATGGCTGGACCCCCAAATAATATTCCTTTACGTGCTAAGGGGTATCTAGAGAGTGGGATAGGTTTACTAACTACCCTAACCCTAACGCGTACCCTAACCCTAACCCCTACCCTAACCCTAACACGTACCCTAATCCTAACCCGTACCCTAAACCGAGCCCTAACCCTAACACTAACCCTAACCCTAACCCTAACGCATACCCTATGCCGTACCCGAAACCCTCCCCGAACCCGTACCCTAAGCCGTACCCTAAGCCTAACCCTAAGCCTAACCCTATCCCTAGGCTACCCTTGACTGCTTCTGCCTCCAATAGATTTCCTAAGCACTAGTGTTTTAAGGAACACCTGAAAAAGAGAATCCTAATGTGATTTCTTTATAATGGGTGTGTTCCTTATCTTATCCTAGTGTCTAAACTCTTCTCCATGGCTGGACCCCCAAATAATATTCCTTTACGTTCTAAGGGGTACCTAGAGAGTGGGATAGGTTTAATAACTACCCTAACCCTAACGCGTACCCTAACCCTAACCCCTACCCTAACCGTAACACGTACCCTAATCCTAACCCGTACCCTAAACCGAGCCCTAACCCTAACACTAACCCTAACCCTAACCCTAACCCATACCGTACGCCGTACCCTAACCTCGCCCCGAACCCGTACCCTAAGCCGTACCCTAAGCCTAACCCTAAGCCTAACCTTAACCCTAGGCTACCCTTGACTGCTTCTGCCTCCAATAGATTTCCTAAGCACTAGTGTTTTAAGGAACAGCTTAAAAAGAGAATCCTAATGTGATTTCTTTATAATGGGTGTGTTCCTTATCTTATCCTAGTGTCTAAACTCTTCTCCATGGCTGGAACCCCAAATAATATTCCTTTACGTGATAAGGGGTATCTAGAGAGTGGGATAGGTTTAATAACTACCCTAACCCTAACGCGTACCCTAACCCTAACCCCTACCCTAACCCTAACACGTACCCTAATCCTAACCCGTACCCTAAACCGAGCCCTAACCCTAACACTAACCCTAACCCTAATCCTAACCCATACCCTACGCCGTACCCGAACCCCTCCCCGAACCCGTACCCTAAGCCGTACCCTAAGCCTAACCCTAAGCCTAACCCTAACCCTAGGCTACCCTTGACTGCTTCTGCCTCCAATAGATTTCCTAAGCACTAGTGTTTTAACGAACAGCTTAAAAAGAGAATCCTAATGTGATTTCTTTATAATGGGTGTGTTCCTTATCTTATCCTAGTGTCTAAACTCTTCTCCATGGCTGGACCCCCAAATAATATTCCTTTACGTGCTAAGGGGTATCTAGAGAGTGGGATAGGTTTACTAACTACCCTAACCATAACGCGTACCCTAACCCTAACCCCTACCCTAACCCTAACACGTACCCTAATCCTAACCCGTACCCTAAAGCAAGCCCTAACCCTAACACTAACCCTAACCCTAACCCTAACCCATACCCTACGCCATACCCGAACCCCTCCCCGAACCCCTACCCTAAGCCGTACCCTAACCCTAACCCTAAGCCTAACCCTAACCCTAGGCTACCCTTGACTGCTTCTGCCTCCAATAGATTTCCTAAGCACTAGTGTTTTAAAGAACAGCTGAAAAAGAGAATCCTAATGTGATTTCTTTATAATGGGTGTGTTCCTTATCTTATCCTAGTGTCTAAACGCTTCTCCATGGCTAGACCCCCAAATAATATTCCTTTACGTGCTAAGGGGTACCTAGAGAGTGGGATAGGTTTAATAACTACCCTAACCCTAACGCGTACCCTAACCCTAACCCCTACCCTAACCCTAACACGTACCCTAATCCTAACCCGTACCCTAAACCGAGCCCTAACCCTAACACTAACCCTAACCCTAACCCTAACCCATACCCTACGCTGTACCCGAACCCCTCCCCGAACCCGTACCCTAAGCCGTACCCTAAGCCTAACCCTAAGCCTAACCCTAACCCTAGGCTACCCTTGACTGCTTCTGCCTCCAATAGATTTCCTAAGCACTAGTGTTTTAAGGAACAGCTTAAAAAGAGAATCCTAATGTGATTTCTTTATAATGGGTGTGTTCCTTATCTTATCCTAGTGTCTAAACTCTTCTCCATGACTGGACCCCCAAATAATATTCCTTTACGTGCTAAGGGGTATCTAGAGAGTGGGATAGGTTTACTAACTACCCTAACCCTAACGCGTACCCTAACCCTAACCCCTACCCTAACCCTAACACGTACCCTAATCCTAACCCGTACCCTAAACCGAGCCCTAACCCTAACACTAACCCTAACCCTAACCCATACCCTACGCCGTACCCGAACCCCTCCCCGAACCCCTACCCTAAGCCGTACCCTAACCCTAACCCTAAGCCTAACCCTAACCTTAGGCTACCCTTGACTGCTTCTGCCTCCAATAGATTTTCTAAGCACTAGTGTTTTAAGGAACGGCTTAAAAACAGAATCCTAATGTGATTTCTTTATAATGGGTGTGTTCCTTATCTTATCCTTGTGTCTAAACTCTTCTCCATGGCTGGACCCCCTAATAATATTCCTTTACGTGCTAAGGGGTATCTAGAGAGTGGGATAGGTTTAATAACTACCCTAACCCTAACGCGTTCCCTAACCCTAACCCCTACCCTAACCCTAACATGTACCCTAATCCTAACCCGTACGCTAAACCGAGCCCTAACCCTAAAATTAACCCTAACCCATACCGTACGCCGTACCCGAACCCCTCCCCGAATCCGTAACCTAAGCCGTACAATAACCCTAACCCTAAGCCTAACCCTAACCCTAGGCTACCCTTGACTGCTTCTGCCTCCAATAGATTTCCTAAGCACCAGTGTTTTAAGGAACAGCTGAAAAAGAGAATCCTAATGTGATTTCTTTATAATGGGTGTGTTCCTTATCTTATCCTAGTGTCTAAACTCTTCTCCATGGCTGGACCCCCAAATAATATTCCTTTACGTGCTAAGAGGTATCTAGAGAGTGGGATAGGTTTACTAACTACCCTAACCATAACGCGTACCCTAACCCTAACCCCTACCCTAACCCTAACACGTACCCTAATCCTAACCCGTACCCTAAACCGAGCCCTAACCCTAACACTAACCCTAACCCTAACCCATACCCTATGCCGAACCCGAACCCCTCCCCGAACCCCTACCCTAAGCCGTACCCTAAACCTAACCCTAAGCCTAACCCTAACCCTAGGCTACCCTTGAATGCTTCTGCCTCCAATAGATTTCCTAAGCACTAGTGTTTGAAGGAACAGCTGAAAAAGAGAATCCTAATGTGATTTCTTTATAATGGGTGTGTTCCTTATCTTATCCTAGTGTCTAAACTCTTCTCCATGGCTGGACCCCCAAATAATATTCCTTTACGTGATAAGGAGTACCTAGAGAGTGGGATAGGTTTAATAACTACCCTAACCCTAACGCGTACCCTAACCCTAACCCCTACCCTAAACCTAACACGTACCCTAATCCTAACCCGTACCCTAAACCGAGCCCTAACCCTAACACTAACCCTAACCCTAACCCTAACCCATACCGTACGCCGTACCCGCACCCTTCCCCGAACCCGTACCCTAAGCCGTACCCTAAGCCTAACCCTAACCCTAGGCTACCCTTGACTGCTTCTGCCTCCAATAGATTTCCTAAGCACTAGTGTTTGAAGGAACAGCTTAAAAAGAGAATCCTAATGTGATTTCATTATAATGGGTGTGTTCCTTATCTTATCCTAGTGTCTAAACTCTTCTCCATGGCTGGACCCCCAAATAATCTTCCTTTACGTGCTAAGGGGTATCTAGAGAGTGGGATAGGTTTAATAACTACCCTAACCCTAACGCGTACCCTAACCCTAACCCCTACCCTAACCCTAACACGTACCCTAATCCTAACCCGTACCCTAAACCGAGCCCTAACCCTAACACTAACCCTAACCCTAACCCTAACGCATACCCTATGCCGTACCCGAACCCCTCCCCGAACCCGTACCCTAACCCGTACCCTAAGCCTAACCCTAAGCCTAACCCTATCCCTAGGCTACCCTTGACTGCTTCTGCCTCCAATAGATTTCCTAAGCACTAGTGTTTTAACGAACACCTGAAAAAGAGAATCCTAATGTGATTTTTTATAATGGGTGTGTTCCTTATGTTATCCTAGTGTCTAAACTCTTCTCCATGGCTGGATCCCCAAATAATATTCCTTTACGTGCCAAGGGGTACCTAGAGTGGGATAGGTTTAATAACTACCCTAACCCTAACGCGTTCCCTAACCCTAACCCCTACCCTAACCGTAACACGTACCCTAATCCTAACCCGTACCCTAAACCGAGCCCTAACCCTAACACTAACCCTAACCCTAACCCTAACCCATACCGTACGCCGTACCCGAACCTCGCCCCGAACCCGTACCCTAAGCCGTACCCTAAGCCTAACCCTAAGCCTAACCCTAACCCTAGGCTACCCTTGACTGCTTCTGCCTCCAATAGATTTCCTAAGCACTAGTGTTTTAAGGAACAGCTTAAAAAGAGAATCCTAATGTGATTTCTTTATAATGGGTGTGTTCCTTATCTTATCCTAGTGTCTAAACTCTTCTCCATGGCTGGACCCCCAAATAATATTCCTTTACGTGCTAAGGGGTATCTAGAGAGTGGGATAGGTTTAATAACTACCCTAACCCTAACGCGTACCCTAACCCTAACCCTAACCCCTACCCTAACCCTAACACGTACCCTAATCCTAACCCGTACCCTAAACCGAGCCCTAACCCTAACACTAACCCTAACCCTAATCCTAACCCATACCCTACGCCGTACCCGAACCCCTCCCCGAACCCGTACCCTAAGCCGTACCCTAAGCCTAACCCTAAGCCTAACCCTAACCCTAGGCTACCCTTGACTGCTTCTGCCTCCAATAGATTTCCTAAGCACTAGTGTTTTAAGGAACAGCTTAAAAAGAGAATCCTAATGTGATTTCTTTATAATGGGTGTGTTCCTTATCTTATCCTAGTGTCTAAACTCTTCTCCATGGCTGGACCCCCAAATAATATTCCTTTACGTGCTAAGGGGTATCTAGAGAGTGGGATAGGTTTACTAACTACCCTAACCATAACGCGTACCCTAACCCTAACCCCTACCCTAACCCTAACACGTACCCTAATCCTAACCCGTACCCTAAAGCAAGCCCTAACCCTAACACTAACCCTAACCCTAACCCTAACCCATACCCTACGCTGTACCCGAACCCCTCCCCGAACCCCTACCCTAAGCCGTACCCTAACCCTAACCCTAAGCCTAACCCTAACCCTAGGCTACCCTTGACTGCTTCTGCCTCCAATAGATTTCCTAAGCACTAGTGTTTTAAGGAACAGCTGAAAAAGAGAATCCTAATGTGATTTCTTTATAATGGGTGTGTTCCTTATCTTATCCTAGTGTCTAAACGCTTCTCCATGGCTAGACCCCCAAATAATATTCCTTTACGTGCTAAGGGGTACCTAGAGAGTGGGATAGGTTTAATAACTACCCTAACCCTAACGCGTACCCTAACCCTAACCCCTACCCTAACCCTAACACGTACCCTAATCCTAACCCGTACCCTAAACCGAGCCCTAACCCTAACACTAACCCTAACCCTAACCCTAACCCATACCCTACGCTGTACCTGAACCCCTCCCCGAACCCGTACCCTAAGCCGTACCCTAAGCCTAACCCTAAGCCTAACCCTAACCCTAGGCTACCCTTGACTGCTTCTGCCTCCAATAGATTTCCTAAGCACTAGTGTTTGAAGGAACAGCTTAAAAAGAGAATCCTAATGTGATTTCTTTATAATGGGTGTGTTCCTTATCTTATCCTAGTGTCTAAAACTCTTCTCCATGGCTGGACCCCCAAATAATATTCCTTTACGTGCTAAGGGGTATCTAGAGAGTGGGATAGGATTAATAACTACCCTAACCCTAACGCGTAACCCTAACCCTAACCCCTACCCTAACCCTAACACGTACCCTAATCCTAACCCGTACCCTAAACCGAAGCCCTAACCCTAACACTAACCCTAACCCTAACCCTAACCCATACCCTACGCCATACCCCGAACCCCTCCCCGAACCCCTACCCTAAGCCCGTACCCTAAACCTAACCCTAAGCCTAACCCTAACCTTAGGCTACCCCTTGACTGCTTCTGCCTCCAATAGATTTTCTAAGCACTAGTGTTTTAAGGAACGGCTTAAAAACAGAATCCTAATGTGATTTCTTTATAATGGGTGTGTTCCTTATCTTATCCTAGTGTCTAAACTCTTCTCCATGGCTGGACCCCCTAATAATATTCCTTTACGTGCTAAGGGGTATCTAGAGAGTGGGATAGGTTTAATAACTACCCTAACCCTAACGCGTTCCCTAACCCTAACCCCTACCCTAACCCTAACATGTACCCTAATCCTAACCCGTACGCTAAACCGAGCCCGAACCCTAAAATTAACCCTAACCCATACCCTACGCCGTACCCGAACCCCTCCCCGAATCCGTAACCTAAGCCGTACAATAACCCTAACCCTAAGCCTAACCCTAACCCTAGGCTACCCTTGACTGCTTCTGCCTCCAATAGATTTCCTAAGCACCAGTGTTTGAAGGAACAGCTTAAAAAGAGAATCCTAATGTGATTTCTTTATAATGGGTGTGTTCCTTATCTTATCCTAGTGTCTAAACTCTTCTCCATGGCTGGATCCCCAAATAATATTCCTTTACGTGCTAAGGGGTACCTAGAGAGTGGGATAGGTTTAATAACTACCCTAACCCTAACGCGTACCCTAACCCTAACCCCTACCCTAACCGTAACACGTACCCTAATCCTAACCCGTACCCTAAACCGAGCCCTAACCCTAACACTAACCCTAACCCTAACCCTAACCCATACCGTACGCCGTACCCGAACCTCGCCCCGAACCCGAACCCTAAGCCGTAGCCTAAGCCTAACCCTAAGCCTAACCCTAACCCTAGGCTACCCTTGACTGCTTCTGCCTCCAATAGATTTCCTAAGCACTAGTGTTTTAAGGAACAGCTTAAAAAGAGAATCCTAATGTGATTTCTTTATAATGGGTGTGTTCCTTATCTTATCCTAGTGTCTAAACTCTTCTCCATGGCTGGACCCCCAAATAATATTCCTTTACGTGCTAAGGGGTATCTAGAGAGTGGGATAGGTTTAATAACTACCCTAACCCTAACGCGTACCCTAACCCTAACCCCTACCCTAACCCTAACACGTACCCTAATCCTAACCCGTACCCTAAACCGAGCCCTAACCCTAACACTAACCCTAACCCTAATCCTAACCCATACCCTACGCCGTACCCGAACCCCTCCCCGAACCCGTACCCTAAGCCGTACCCTAAGCCTAACCCTAAGCCTAACCCTAACCCTAGGCTACCCTTGACTGCTTCTGCCTCCAATAGATTTCCTAAGCACTAGTGTTTTAAGGAACAGCTTAAAAAGAGAATCCTAATGTGATTTCTTTATAATGGGTGTGTTCCTTATCTTATCCTAGTGTCTAAACTCTTCTCCATGGCTGGACCCCAAATAATATTCCTTTACGTGCTAAGGGGTATCTAGAGAGTGGGATAGGTTTACTAACTACCCTAACCATAACGCGTACCCTAACCCTAACCCCTACCCTAACCCTAACACGTACCCTAATCCTAACCCGTACCCTAAAGCAAGCCCTAACCCTAACACTAACCCTAACCCTAACCCTAACCCATACCCTACGCCGTACCCGAACCCCTCCCCGAACCCGTACCCTAAGCCGTACCCTAAGCCGTACCCTAAGCCTAACCCTAACCCTAGGCTACCCTTGACTGCTTCTGCCTCCAATAGATTTCCTAAGCACTAGTGTTTTAAGGAACGGCTTAAAAAGAGAATCCTAATGTGATTTCTTCATAATGGGTGTGTTCCTTATCTTATCCTTGTGTCTAAACTCTTCTCCATGGCTGGACCCCCTAATAATATTCCTTTACGTGCTAAGGGGTATCTAGAGAGTGGGATAGGTTTAATAACTACCCTAACTCTAACGCGTTCCCTAACCCTAACCACTATCCTAACCCTAACATGTACCCTAATCCTAACCCGAACCCTAAACCGAGCCCTAACCCTAACACTAACCCTAACCTATACCCTACGCCGTACCCGAACCCCTCCCCGAATCCGTAACCTAAGCCGTACAATAACCCTAACCCTAAGCCTAACCCTAACCCTAGGCTACCCTTGACTGCTTCTGCCTCCAATAGATTTCCTAAGCACTAGTGTTTTAAGGAACAGCTGAAAAAGAGAATCCTAATGTGATTTCTTTATAATGGGTGTGTTCCTTATCTTATCCTAGTGTCTAAACTCTTCTCCATGGCTGGACCCCCAAATAATCTTCCTTTACGTGCTAAGGGGTATCTAGAGAGTGGGATAGGTTTAATAACTACCATAACCCTAACGCGTACCCTAACCCTAACCCCTACCCTAACCCTAACACGTATTCTAATCCTAACCCGTATCCTAAACCAAGCCCTAATCCTAACACTAACCCTAACCCTAACCCTAACCCATACCCTACGCCGTACCCGAACCCCTCCCCGAACCCGTACCCTAAGCCGTACCCTAAGCCTAACCCTAAGCCTAACCCTAACCCTAGGCTACCCTTGACTGCTTCTGCCTCCAATAGATTTCCTAAGCACTACTGTTTGAAGGAACAGCTTAAAAAGAGAATCCTAATGTGATTTCTTCATAATGGGTGTGTTCCTTATCTTTTCCTTGTGTCTAAACTCTTCTCCATGGCTGGACCCCCTAATAATATTCCTTTACGTTCTAAGGGGTATCTAGAGAGTGGGATAGGTTTAATAACTACCCTAACCCTAACGCGTTCCCTAACCCTAACCACTATCCTAACCCTAACATGTACCCTAATCCTAACCCGAACCCTAAACCGAGCCCTAACCCTAACACTAACACTAACCTATACCCTACGCCGTACCCGAACCCCTCCCCGAATCCGTAACCTAAGCCGTACAATAACCCTAACCCTAAGCCTAACCCTAACCCTAGGCTACCCTTGACTGCTTCTGCCTCCAATAGATTTCCTAAGCACTAGTGTTTGAAGGAACAGCTTAAAAAGAGAATCCTAATGTGATTTCTTTATAATGGGTGTGTTCCTTATCTTATCCTAGTGTCTAAACTCTTCTCCATGGCTGGACCCCCAAATAATATTCCTTTACGTGCTAAGGGGTATCTAGAGAGTGGGATAGGTTTACTAACTACCCTAACCCTAACGCGTACCCTAACCCTAACCCCTACCCTAACCCTAACACGTACCCTAATCCTAACCCGTACCCTAAACCGAGCCCTAACCCTAACACTAACCCTAACCCTAACCCTAACCCATACCGTACGCCGTACCCGAACCTCGCCCCGAACCCGTACCCTAAGCCGTACCCTAAGCCTAACCCTAAGCCTAACCTTAACCCTAGGCTACCCTTGACTGCTTCTGCCTCCAATAGATTTCCTAAGCACTAGTGTTTTAAGGAACAGCTTAAAAAGAGAATCCTAATGTGATTTCTTTATAATGGGTGTGTTCCTTATCTTATCCTAGTGTCTAAACTCTTCTCCATGGCTGGACCCCCAAATAATATTCCTTTACGTGATAAGGGGTATCTAGAGAGTGGGATAGGTTTAATAACTACCCTAACCCTAACGCGTACCCTAACCCTAACCCCTACCCTAACCCTAACACGTACCCTAATCCTAACCCGTACCCTAAACCGAGCCCTAACCCTAACACTAACCCTAACCCTAATCCTAACCCATACCCTACGCCGTACCCGAACCCCTCCCCGAACCCCTACCCTAAGCCGTACCCTAACCCTAACCCTAAGCCTAACCCTAACCCTAGGCTACCCTTGACTGCTTCTGCCTCCAATAGATTTCCTAAGCACTAGTGTTTTAAAGAACAGCTGAAAAAGAGAATCCTAATGTGATTTCTTTATAATGGGTGTGTTCCTTATCTTATCCTAGTGTCTAAACGCTTCTCCATGGCTAGACCCCCAAATAATATTCCTTTACGTGCTAAGGGGTACCTAGAGAGTGGGATAGGTTTAATAACTACCCTAACCCTAACGCGTACCCTAACCCTAACCCCTACCCTAACCCTAACACGTACCCTAATCCTAACCCGTACCCTAAACCGAGCCCTAACCCTAACACTAACCCTAACCCTAACCCTAACCCATACCCTACGCCGTACCCGAACCCCTCCCCGAACCCCTACCCTAAGCCGTACCCTAACCCTAACCCTAAGCCTAACCCTAACCTTAGGCTACCCTTGACTGCTTCTGCCTCCAATAGATTTTCTAAGCACTAGTGTTTTAAGGAACGGCTTAAAAACAGAATCCTAATGTGATTTCTTTATAATGGGTGTGTTCCTTATCTTATCCTTGTGTCTAAACTCTTCTCCATGGCTGGACCCCCTAATAATATTCCTTTACGTGCTAAGGGGTATCTAGAGAGTGGGATAGGTTTAATAACTACCCTAACCCTAACGCGTTCCCTAACCCTAACCCCTACCCTAACCCTAACATGTACCCTAATCCTAACCCGTACGCTAAACCGAGCCCTAACCCTAAAATTAACCCTAACCCATACCGTACGCCGTACCCGAACCCCTCCCCGAATCCGTAACCTAAGCCGTACAATAACCCTAACCCTAAGCCTAACCCTAACCCTAGGCTACCCTTGACTGCTTCTGCCTCCAATAGATTTCCTAAGCACCAGTGTTTTAAGGAACAGCTTAAAAAGAGAATCCTAATGTGATTTCTTTATAATGGGTGTGTTCCTTATCTTATCCTAGTGTCTAAACTCTTCTCCATGGCTAGACCCCCAAATAATATTCCTTTACGTGCTAAGAGGTATCTAGAGAGTGGGATAGGTTTACTAACTACCCTAACCCTAACGCGTACCCTAACCCTAACCCCTACCCTAACCCTAACACGTACCCTAATCCTAACCCGTACCCTAAACCGAGCCCTAACCCTAACACTAACCCTAACCCTAACCCATACCCTATGCCGTACCCGAACCCCTCCCCGAACCCCTACCCTAAGCCGTACCCTAAACCTAACCCTAAGCCTAACCCTAACCCTAGGCTACCCTTGAATGCTTCTGCCTCCAATAGATTTCCTAAGCACTAGTGTTTGAAGGAACAGCTGAAAAAGAGAATCCTAATGTGATTTCTTTATAATGGGTGTGTTCCTTATCTTATCCTAGTGTCTAAACTCTTCTCCATGGCTGAACACCGAAATAATAATCCTTTACGTGCTAAGGGGTATCTAGAGAGTGGGATAGGTTTAATAACTACCCTAACACTAACGCGTACCCTAACCCTAAACCCTACCCTAACCCTAACACGTACCCTAATCCTAACCCGTACCCTAAACCGATCCCTAACCCTAACACTAACCCTAACCCTAACCCAAAACCATACCCTACGCCGAACCCGTACCCTAAGCCGTACCCTAAGCCTAACCCTAACCCTAGGCTACCCTTGACTGCTTCTGCCTCCAATAGATTTCCTAAGCACTAGTGTTTTAAGGAACAGCTGAAAAAGAGAATCGTAATGTGATTTCTTTATAATGGGTGTGTTCCTTATCTTATCCTAGTGTCTAAACTCTTCTCCATGGCTGGACCACCAAATACTATTCCTTTACGTGCTAAGGGGTATCTAGAGAGTGGGATAGGTTTAATAACTACCCTAACCCTAACGCGTACCCTAACCCTAACCCCTACCCTAACCCTAACACGTATCCTAATCCTAACCCGTATCCTAAACCAAGCCCTAATCCTAACACTAACCCTAACCCTAACCCTAACCCATACCCTACGCCGTACCCGAACCCCTCCCCGAACCCGTACCCTAAGCCGTACCCTAAGCCTAACCCTAAGCCTAACCCTAACCCTAGGCTACCCTTGACTGCTTCTGCCTCCAATAGATTTCCTAAGCACTACTGTTTGAAGGAACAGCTTAAAAAGAGAATCCTAATGTGATTTCTTCATAATGGGTGTGTTCCTTATCTTATCCTTGTGTCTAAACTCTTCTCCATGGCTGGACCCCCTAATAATATTCCTTTACGTTCTAAGGGGTATCTAGAGAGTGGGATAGGTTTAATAACTACCCTAACCCTAACGCGTTCCCTAACCCTAACCACTATCCTAACCCTAACATGTACCCTAATCCTAACCCGAACCCTAAACCGAGCCCTAACCCTAACACTAACACAAACCTATACCCTACGCCGTACCCGAACCCCTCCCCGAATCCGTAACCTAAGCCGTACAATAACCCTAACCCTAAGCCTAACCCTAACCCTAGGCTACCCTTGACTGCTTCTGCCTCCAATAGATTTCCTAAGCACTAGTGTTTGAAGGAACAGCTTAAAAAGAGAATCCTAATGTGATTTCTTTATAATGGGTGTGTTCCTTATCTTATCCTAGTGTCTAAACTCTTCTCCATGGCTGGACCCCCAAATAATATTCCTTTACGTGCTAAGGGGTATCTAGAGAGTGGGATAGGTTTACTAACTACCCTAACCCTAACGCGTACCCTAACCCTAACCCCTACCCTAACCCTAACACGTACCCTAATCCTAACCCGTACCCTAAACCGAGCCCTAACCCTAACACTAACCCTAACCCTAACCCTAACGCATACCCTATGCCGTACCCGAAACCCTCCCCGAACCCGTACCCTAAGCCGTACCCTAAGCCTAACCCTAAGCCTAACCCTATCCCTAGGCTACCCTTGACTGCTTCTGCCTCCAATAGATTTCCTAAGCACTAGTGTTTTAAGGAACACCTGAAAAAGAGAATCCTAATGTGATTTCTTTATAATGGGTGTGTTCCTTATCTTATCCTAGTGTCTAAACTCTTCTCCATGGCTGGACCCCCAAATAATATTCCTTTACGTTCTAAGGGGTACCTAGAGAGTGGGATAGGTTTAATAACTACCCTAACCCTAACGCGTACCCTAACCCTAACCCCTACCCTAACCGTAACACGTACCCTAATCCTAACCCGTACCCTAAACCGAGCCCTAACCCTAACACTAACCCTAACCCTAACCCTAACCCATACCGTACGCCGTACCCTAACCTCGCCCCGAACCCGTACCCTAAGCCGTACCCTAAGCCTAACCCTAAGCCTAACCTTAACCCTAGGCTACCCTTGACTGCTTCTGCCTCCAATAGATTTCCTAAGCACTAGTGTTTTAAGGAACAGCTTAAAAAGAGAATCCTAATGTGATTTCTTTATAATGGGTGTGTTCCTTATCTTATCCTAGTGTCTAAACTCTTCTCCATGGCTGGAACCCCAAATAATATTCCTTTACGTGATAAGGGGTATCTAGAGAGTGGGATAGGTTTAATAACTACCCTAACCCTAACGCGTACCCTAACCCTAACCCCTACCCTAACCCTAACACGTACCCTAATCCTAACCCGTACCCTAAACCGAGCCCTAACCCTAACACTAACCCTAACCCTAATCCTAACCCATACCCTACGCCGTACCCGAACCCCTCCCCGAACCCGTACCCTAAGCCGTACCCTAAGCCTAACCCTAAGCCTAACCCTAACCCTAGGCTACCCTTGACTGCTTCTGCCTCCAATAGATTTCCTAAGCACTAGTGTTTTAACGAACAGCTTAAAAAGAGAATCCTAATGTGATTTCTTTATAATGGGTGTGTTCCTTATCTTATCCTAGTGTCTAAACTCTTCTCCATGGCTGGACCCCCAAATAATATTCCTTTACGTGCTAAGGGGTATCTAGAGAGTGGGATAGGTTTACTAACTACCCTAACCATAACGCGTACCCTAACCCTAACCCCTACCCTAACCCTAACACGTACCCTAATCCTAACCCGTACCCTAAAGCAAGCCCTAACCCTAACACTAACCCTAACCCTAACCCTAACCCATACCCTACGCCATACCCGAACCCCTCCCCGAACCCCTACCCTAAGCCGTACCCTAACCCTAACCCTAAGCCTAACCCTAACCCTAGGCTACCCTTGACTGCTTCTGCCTCCAATAGATTTCCTAAGCACTAGTGTTTTAAAGAACAGCTGAAAAAGAGAATCCTAATGTGATTTCTTTATAATGGGTGTGTTCCTTATCTTATCCTAGTGTCTAAACGCTTCTCCATGGCTAGACCCCCAAATAATATTCCTTTACGTGCTAAGGGGTACCTAGAGAGTGGGATAGGTTTAATAACTACCCTAACCCTAACGCGTACCCTAACCCTAACCCCTACCCTAACCCTAACACGTACCCTAATCCTAACCCGTACCCTAAACCGAGCCCTAACCCTAACACTAACCCTAACCCTAACCCTAACCCATACCCTACGCTGTACCCGAACCCCTCCCCGAACCCGTACCCTAAGCCGTACCCTAAGCCTAACCCTAAGCCTAACCCTAACCCTAGGCTACCCTTGACTGCTTCTGCCTCCAATAGATTTCCTAAGCACTAGTGTTTTAAGGAACAGCTTAAAAAGAGAATCCTAATGTGATTTCTTTATAATGGGTGTGTTCCTTATCTTATCCTAGTGTCTAAACTCTTCTCCATGACTGGACCCCCAAATAATATTCCTTTACGTGCTAAGGGGTATCTAGAGAGTGGGATAGGTTTACTAACTACCCTAACCCTAACGCGTACCCTAACCCTAACCCCTACCCTAACCCTAACACGTACCCTAATCCTAACCCGTACCCTAAACCGAGCCCTAACCCTAACACTAACCCTAACCCTAACCCATACCCTACGCCGTACCCGAACCCCTCCCCGAACCCCTACCCTAAGCCGTACCCTAACCCTAACCCTAAGCCTAACCCTAACCTTAGGCTACCCTTGACTGCTTCTGCCTCCAATAGATTTTCTAAGCACTAGTGTTTTAAGGAACGGCTTAAAAACAGAATCCTAATGTGATTTCTTTATAATGGGTGTGTTCCTTATCTTATCCTTGTGTCTAAACTCTTCTCCATGGCTGGACCCCCTAATAATATTCCTTTACGTGCTAAGGGGTATCTAGAGAGTGGGATAGGTTTAATAACTACCCTAACCCTAACGCGTTCCCTAACCCTAACCCCTACCCTAACCCTAACATGTACCCTAATCCTAACCCGTACGCTAAACCGAGCCCTAACCCTAAAATTAACCCTAACCCATACCGTACGCCGTACCCGAACCCCTCCCCGAATCCGTAACCTAAGCCGTACAATAACCCTAACCCTAAGCCTAACCCTAACCCTAGGCTACCCTTGACTGCTTCTGCCTCCAATAGATTTCCTAAGCACCAGTGTTTTAAGGAACAGCTGAAAAAGAGAATCCTAATGTGATTTCTTTATAATGGGTGTGTTCCTTATCTTATCCTAGTGTCTAAACTCTTCTCCATGGCTGGACCCCCAAATAATATTCCTTTACGTGCTAAGAGGTATCTAGAGAGTGGGATAGGTTTACTAACTACCCTAACCCTAACGCGTACCCTAACCCTAACCCCTACCCTAACCCTAACACGTACCCTAATCCTAACCCGTACCCTAAACCGAGCCCTAACCCTAACACTAACCCTAACCCTAACCCATACCCTATGCCGAACCCGAACCCCTCCCCGAACCCCTACCCTAAGCCGTACCCTAAACCTAACCCTAAGCCTAACCCTAACCCTAGGCTACCCTTGAATGCTTCTGCCTCCAATAGATTTCCTAAGCACTAGTGTTTGAAGGAACAGCTGAAAAAGAGAATCCTAATGTGATTTCTTTATAATGGGTGTGTTCCTTATCTTATCCTAGTGTCTAAACTCTTCTCCATGGCTGGACCCCCAAATAATATTCCTTTACGTGATAAGGAGTACCTAGAGAGTGGGATAGGTTTAATAACTACCCTAACCCTAACGCGTACCCTAACCCTAACCCCTACCCTAAACCTAACACGTACCCTAATCCTAACCCGTACCCTAAACCGAGCCCTAACCCTAACACTAACCCTAACCCTAACCCTAACCCATACCGTACGCCGTACCCGCACCCTTCCCCGAACCCGTACCCTAAGCCGTACCCTAAGCCTAACCCTAACCCTAGGCTACCCTTGACTGCTTCTGCCTCCAATAGATTTCCTAAGCACTAGTGTTTGAAGGAACAGCTTAAAAAGAGAATCCTAATGTGATTTCATTATAATGGGTGTGTTCCTTATCTTATCCTAGTGTCTAAACTCTTCTCCATGGCTGGACCCCCAAATAATCTTCCTTTACGTGCTAAGGGGTATCTAGAGAGTGGGATAGGTTTAATAACTACCCTAACCCTAACGCGTACCCTAACCCTAACCCCTACCCTAACCCTAACACGTACCCTAATCCTAACCCGTACCCTAAACCGAGCCCTAACCCTAACACTAACCCTAACCCTAACCCTAACGCATACCCTATGCCGTACCCGAACCCCTCCCCGAACCCGTACCCTAACCCGTACCCTAAGCCTAACCCTAAGCCTAACCCTATCCCTAGGCTACCCTTGACTGCTTCTGCCTCCAATAGATTTCCTAAGCACTAGTGTTTTAACGAACACCTGAAAAAGAGAATCCTAATGTGATTTTTTATAATGGGTGTGTTCCTTATGTTATCCTAGTGTCTAAACTCTTCTCCATGGCTGGATCCCCAAATAATATTCCTTTACGTGCCAAGGGGTACCTAGAGTGGGATAGGTTTAATAACTACCCTAACCCTAACGCGTTCCCTAACCCTAACCCCTACCCTAACCGTAACACGTACCCTAATCCTAACCCGTACCCTAAACCGAGCCCTAACCCTAACACTAACCCTAACCCTAACCCTAACCCATACCGTACGCCGTACCCGAACCTCGCCCCGAACCCGTACCCTAAGCCGTACCCTAAGCCTAACCCTAAGCCTAACCCTAACCCTAGGCTACCCTTGACTGCTTCTGCCTCCAATAGATTTCCTAAGCACTAGTGTTTTAAGGAACAGCTTAAAAAGAGAATCCTAATGTGATTTCTTTATAATGGGTGTGTTCCTTATCTTATCCTAGTGTCTAAACTCTTCTCCATGGCTGGACCCCCAAATAATATTCCTTTACGTGCTAAGGGGTATCTAGAGAGTGGGATAGGTTTAATAACTACCCTAACCCTAACGCGTACCCTAACCCTAACCCTAACCCCTACCCTAACCCTAACACGTACCCTAATCCTAACCCGTACCCTAAACCGAGCCCTAACCCTAACACTAACCCTAACCCTAATCCTAACCCATACCCTACGCCGTACCCGAACCCCTCCCCGAACCCGTACCCTAAGCCGTACCCTAAGCCTAACCCTAAGCCTAACCCTAACCCTAGGCTACCCTTGACTGCTTCTGCCTCCAATAGATTTCCTAAGCACTAGTGTTTTAAGGAACAGCTTAAAAAGAGAATCCTAATGTGATTTCTTTATAATGGGTGTGTTCCTTATCTTATCCTAGTGTCTAAACTCTTCTCCATGGCTGGACCCCCAAATAATATTCCTTTACGTGCTAAGGGGTATCTAGAGAGTGGGATAGGTTTACTAACTACCCTAACCATAACGCGTACCCTAACCCTAACCCCTACCCTAACCCTAACACGTACCCTAATCCTAACCCGTACCCTAAAGCAAGCCCTAACCCTAACACTAACCCTAACCCTAACCCTAACCCATACCCTACGCTGTACCCGAACCCCTCCCCGAACCCCTACCCTAAGCCGTACCCTAACCCTAACCCTAAGCCTAACCCTAACCCTAGGCTACCCTTGACTGCTTCTGCCTCCAATAGATTTCCTAAGCACTAGTGTTTTAAGGAACAGCTGAAAAAGAGAATCCTAATGTGATTTCTTTATAATGGGTGTGTTCCTTATCTTATCCTAGTGTCTAAACGCTTCTCCATGGCTAGACCCCCAAATAATATTCCTTTACGTGCTAAGGGGTACCTAGAGAGTGGGATAGGTTTAATAACTACCCTAACCCTAACGCGTACCCTAACCCTAACCCCTACCCTAACCCTAACACGTACCCTAATCCTAACCCGTACCCTAAACCGAGCCCTAACCCTAACACTAACCCTAACCCTAACCCTAACCCATACCCTACGCTGTACCTGAACCCCTCCCCGAACCCGTACCCTAAGCCGTACCCTAAGCCTAACCCTAAGCCTAACCCTAACCCTAGGCTACCCTTGACTGCTTCTGCCTCCAATAGATTTCCTAAGCACTAGTGTTTGAAGGAACAGCTTAAAAAGAGAATCCTAATGTGATTTCTTTATAATGGGTGTGTTCCTTATCTTATCCTAGTGTCTAAACTCTTCTCCATGGCTGGACCCCCAAATAATATTCCTTTACGTGCTAAGGGGTATCTAGAGAGTGGGATAGGTTTAATAACTACCCTAACCCTAACGCGTACCCTAACCCTAACCCCTACCCTAACCCTAACACGTACCCTAATCCTAACCCGTACCCTAAACCGAGCCCTAACCCTAACACTAACCCTAACCCTAACCCTAACCCATACCCTACGCCATACCCGAACCCCTCCCCGAACCCCTACCCTAAGCCGTACCCTAAACCTAACCCTAAGCCTAACCCTAACCTTAGGCTACCCTTGACTGCTTCTGCCTCCAATAGATTTTCTAAGCACTAGTGTTTTAAGGAACGGCTTAAAAACAGAATCCTAATGTGATTTCTTTATAATGGGTGTGTTCCTTATCTTATCCTAGTGTCTAAACTCTTCTCCATGGCTGGACCCCCTAATAATATTCCTTTACGTGCTAAGGGGTATCTAGAGAGTGGGATAGGTTTAATAACTACCCTAACCCTAACGCGTTCCCTAACCCTAACCCCTACCCTAACCCTAACATGTACCCTAATCCTAACCCGTACGCTAAACCGAGCCCGAACCCTAAAATTAACCCTAACCCATACCCTACGCCGTACCCGAACCCCTCCCCGAATCCGTAACCTAAGCCGTACAATAACCCTAACCCTAAGCCTAACCCTAACCCTAGGCTACCCTTGACTGCTTCTGCCTCCAATAGATTTCCTAAGCACCAGTGTTTGAAGGAACAGCTTAAAAAGAGAATCCTAATGTGATTTCTTTATAATGGGTGTGTTCCTTATCTTATCCTAGTGTCTAAACTCTTCTCCATGGCTGGATCCCCAAATAATATTCCTTTACGTGCTAAGGGGTACCTAGAGAGTGGGATAGGTTTAATAACTACCCTAACCCTAACGCGTACCCTAACCCTAACCCCTACCCTAACCGTAACACGTACCCTAATCCTAACCCGTACCCTAAACCGAGCCCTAACCCTAACACTAACCCTAACCCTAACCCTAACCCATACCGTACGCCGTACCCGAACCTCGCCCCGAACCCGAACCCTAAGCCGTAGCCTAAGCCTAACCCTAAGCCTAACCCTAACCCTAGGCTACCCTTGACTGCTTCTGCCTCCAATAGATTTCCTAAGCACTAGTGTTTTAAGGAACAGCTTAAAAAGAGAATCCTAATGTGATTTCTTTATAATGGGTGTGTTCCTTATCTTATCCTAGTGTCTAAACTCTTCTCCATGGCTGGACCCCCAAATAATATTCCTTTACGTGCTAAGGGGTATCTAGAGAGTGGGATAGGTTTAATAACTACCCTAACCCTAACGCGTACCCTAACCCTAACCCCTACCCTAACCCTAACACGTACCCTAATCCTAACCCGTACCCTAAACCGAGCCCTAACCCTAACACTAACCCTAACCCTAATCCTAACCCATACCCTACGCCGTACCCGAACCCCTCCCCGAACCCGTACCCTAAGCCGTACCCTAAGCCTAACCCTAAGCCTAACCCTAACCCTAGGCTACCCTTGACTGCTTCTGCCTCCAATAGATTTCCTAAGCACTAGTGTTTTAAGGAACAGCTTAAAAAGAGAATCCTAATGTGATTTCTTTATAATGGGTGTGTTCCTTATCTTATCCTAGTGTCTAAACTCTTCTCCATGGCTGGACCCCAAATAATATTCCTTTACGTGCTAAGGGGTATCTAGAGAGTGGGATAGGTTTACTAACTACCCTAACCATAACGCGTACCCTAACCCTAACCCCTACCCTAACCCTAACACGTACCCTAATCCTAACCCGTACCCTAAAGCAAGCCCTAACCCTAACACTAACCCTAACCCTAACCCTAACCCATACCCTACGCCGTACCCGAACCCCTCCCCGAACCCCTACCCTAAGCCGTACCCTAACCCTAACCCTAAGCCTAACCCTAACCCTAGGCTACCCTTGACTGCTTCTGCCTCCAATAGATTTCCTAAGCACTAGTGTTTTAAGGAACAGCTGAAAAAGAGAATCCTAATGTGATTTCTTTATAATGGGTGTGTTCCTTATCTTATCCTAGTGTCTAAACGCTTCTCCATGGCTAGACCCCCAAATAATATTCCTTTACGTGCTAAGGGGTACCTAGAGAGTGGGATAGGTTTAATAACTACCCTAACCCTAACGCGTACCCTAACCCTAACTCCTACCCTAACCCTAACACGTACCCTAATCCTAACCCGTACCCTAAACCGAGCCCTAACCCTAACACTAACCCTAACCCTAACCCTAACCCATACCCTACGCCGTACCCGAACCTCGCCCCGAACCCGTACCCTAAGCCGTACCCTAAGCCTAACCCTAAGCCTAACCCTAACCCTAGGCTACCCTTGACTGCTTCTGCCTCCAATAGATTTCCTAAGCACTAGTGTTTTAAGGAACGGCTTAAAAAGAGAATCCTAATGTGATTTCTTCATAATGGGTGTGTTCCTTATCTTATCCTTGTGTCTAAACTCTTCTCCATGGCTGGACCCCCTAATAATATTCCTTTACGTGCTAAGGGGTATCTAGAGAGTGGGATAGGTTTAATAACTACCCTAACCCTAACGCGTTCCCTAACCCTAACCACTATCCTAACACTAACATGTACCCTAATCCTAACCCGAACCCTAAACCGAGCCCTAACCCTAACACTAACCCTAACCTATACCCTACGCCGTACCCGAACCCCTCCCCGAATCCGTAACCTAAGCCGTACAATAACCCTAACCCTAAGCCTAACCCTAACCCTAGGCTACCCTTGACTGCTTCTGCCTCCAATAGATTTCCTAAGCACTAGTGTTTGAAGGAACAGCTTAAAAATAGAATCCTAATGTGATTTCTTTATAATGGGTGTGTTCCTTATCTTATCCTAGTGTCTAAACTCTTCTCCATGGCTGGACCCCCAAATAATATTCCTTTACGTGCTAAGGGGTATCTAGAGAGTGGGATAGGTTTACTAACTACCCTAACCCTAACGCGTACCCTAACCCTAACCCCTACCCTAACCCTAACACGTACCCTAATCCTAACCCGTACCCTAAACCGAGCCCTAACCCTAACACTAACCCTAACCCTAACCCTAACGCATACCCTATGCCGTACCCGAACCCTTCCCCGAACCCGTACCCTAAGCCGTACCCTAAGCCTAACCCTAAGCCTAACCCTAACCCTAGGCTACCCTTGACTTCTTCTGCCTCCAATAGATTTCCTAAGCACTAGTGTTTTAAGGAACAGCTGAAAAAGAGAATCCTAATGTGATTTCTTTATAATGGGTGTGTTCCTTATCTTATCCTAGTGTCTAAACTCTTCTCCATGGCTGGACCCCCAAATAATATTCCTTTACGTGATTAGGAGTACCTAGAGAGTGGGATAGGTTTAATAACTACCCTAACCCTAACGCGTACCCTAACCCTAACCCCTACCCTAAACCTAACACGTACCCTAATCCTAACCCGTACCCTAAACCGAGCCCTAACCCTAACACTAACCCTAACCCTAACTCTAACCCATACCGTACGCCGTACCCGCACCCTTCCCCGAACACGTACCCTAAGCCGTACCCTAAGCCTAACCCTAACCCTCGGCTACCCTTGACTGCTTCTGCCTCCAATAGATTTCCTAAGCACTAGTGTTTGAAGGAACAGCTTAAAAAGAGAATCCTAATGTGATTTCATTATAATGGGTGTGTTCCTTATCTTATCCTAGTGTCTAAACTCTTCTCCATGGCTGGACCCCCAAATAATCTTCCTTTACGTGCTAAGGGGTATCTAGAGAGTGGGATAGGTTTAATAACTACCATAACCCTAACGCATACCCTAACCCTAACCCCTACCCTAACCCTAACACGTATCCTAATCCTAACCCGTATCCTAAACCAAGCCCTAATCCTAACACTAACCCTAACCCTAACCCTAACCCATACCCTACGCCGTACCCGAACCCCTCCCCGAACCCGTACCCTAAGCCGTACCCTAAGCCTAAACCTAAGCCTAACCCTAACCCTAGGCTACCCTTGACTGCTTCTGCCTCCAATAGATTTCCTAAGCACTACTGTTTGAAGGAACAGCTTAAAAAGAGAATCCTAATGTGATTTCTTCATAATGGTTGTGTTCCTTATCTTATCCTAGTGTCTAAACTCTTCTCCATGGCTGGACCCCCAAATAATATTCCTTTACGTGCTAAGGGGTATCTAGAGAGTGGGATAGGTTTAATAACTACCATAACCCTAACGCGTACCCTAACCCTAACCCCTACCCTAACCCTAACACGTATCCTAATCCTAACCCGTACCCTAAACCAAGCCCTAATCCTAACACTAACCCTAACCCTAACCCTAACCCATACCCTACGCCGTACCCAAACCCCTCCCCGAACCCGTACCCTAAGCCGTACCCTAAGCCTAACCCTAAGCCTAACCCTAACCCTAGGCTACCCTTGACTGCTTCTGCCTCCAATAGATTTCCTAAGCATTAGTATTTTAAGGAACAGCTTAAAAAGAGAATCCTAATGTGATTTCTTTATAATGGGTGTGTTCCTTATCTTATCCTAGTGTCTAAACTCTTCTCCATGGCTGGACCCCCAAATAATATTCCTTTACGTGCTAAGGGGTATCTAGAGAGTGGGATAGGTTTAATAACTACCCTAACACTAACGCGTACCCTAACCCTAACCCCTACCATAAACCTGACACGTACCCTAATCCTAACCCGTGCCCTAAACCGAGCCCTAACCCTAATACTAACCCTAACCCTAACCCATACCCTACGCCGTACCCGAACCCCTCCCCGAACCCGTACCCTAAGCCGTACCCTAAGCCTAACCCTAAGCCTATCCCTAACCCTAGGCTACCCTTGACTGCTTCTGCCTCCAATAGATTTCCTAAGCACTAGTGTTTGAAGGAACAGCTTAAAAAGAGAATCCTAATGTGATTTCTTTATAATGGGTGTGTTCCTTATCTTATCCTAGTGTCTAAACTCTTCTCCATGGCTGGACCCCCAAATAATATTCCTTTACGTGCTAACGGGTATCTAGAGAGTGGGATAGGTTTAATAACTACCCTAACCCTAACGCGTACCCTAACCCTAACCCCTACCCTAACCCTAACACGTACCCTAATCCTAACCCGTACCCTAAACCGAGCCCTAACCCTAACACTAACCCTAACCCTAATCCTAACCCATACCCTACGCCGTACCCGAACCCCTCCCCGAACCCGTACCCTAAGCCGTACCCTAAGCCTAACCCTAAGCCTAACCCTAACCCTAGGCTACCCTTGACTGCTTCTGCCTCCAATAGATTTCCTAAGCACTAGTGTTTTAAGGAACAGCTTAAAAAGAGAATCCTAATGTGATTTCTTTATAATGGGTGTGTTCCTTATCTTATCCTAGTGTCTAAACTCTTCTCCATGGCTGGACCCCCAAATAATATTCCTTTACGTGCTAAGGGGTATCTAGAGAGTGGGATAGGTTTACTAACTACCCTAACCATAACGCGTACCCTAACCCTAACCCCTACCCTAACCCTAACACGTACCCTAATCCTAACCCGTACCCTAAAGCAAGCCCTAACCCTAACACTAACCCTAACCCTAACCCTAACCCATACCCTACGCCGTACCCGAACCCCTCCCCGAACCCCTACCCTAAGCCGTACCCTAACCCTAACCCTAAGCCTAACCCTAACCCTAGGCTACCCTTGACTGCTTCTTCCTCCAATAGATTTCCTAAGCACTAGTGTTTTAAGGAACAGCTTAAAAAGAGAATCCTAATGTGATTTCTTTACAATGGGTGTGTTCCTTATCTTATCCTAGTGTCTAAACTCTTCTCCATGGCTGGACCCCCAAATAATATTCCTTTACGTGCTAAGGGGTATCTAGAGAGTGGGATAGGTTTACTAACTACCCTAACCCTAACGCGTACCCTAACCCTAACCCCTACCCTAACCCTAACACGTACCCTAATCCTAACCCGTACCCTAAACCGAGCCCTAACCCTAACACTAACCCTAACCCTAACCCTAACCCATACCCTACGCCGTACCCGAACCCCTCCCCGAACCCCTACCCTAAGCCGTACCCTAACCCTAACCCTAAGCCTAACCCTAACCTTAGGCTACCCTTGACTGCTTCTGCCTCCAATAGATTTTCTAAGCACTAGTGTTTTAAGGAACGGCTTAAAAACAGAATCCTAATGTGATTTCTTTATAATGGGTGTGTTCCTTATTTTATCCTAGTGTCTAAACTCTTCTCCATGGCTGGACCCCCTAATAATATTCCTTTACGTGCTAAGGGGTATCTAGAGAGTGGGATAGGTTTAATAACTACCCTAACCCTAACGCGTTCCCTAACCCTAACCCCTACCCTAACCCTAACATGTACCCTAATCCTAACCTGTACGCTAAACCGAGCCCGAACCCTAAAATTAACCCTAACCCATACCCTACGCCGTACCCGAACCCCTCCCCGAATCCGTAACCTACGCCGTACAATAACCCTAACCCTAAGCCTAACCCTAACCCTAGGCTACCCTTGACTGCTTCTGCCTCCAATAGATTTCCTAAGCACCAGTGTTTTAAGGAACAGCTTAAAAAGAGAATCCTAATGTGATTTCTTTATAATGGGTGTGTTCCTTATCTTATCCTAGTGTCTAAACTCTTCTCCATGGCTGGATCCCCAAATAATATTCCTTTACGTGCTAAGGGGTACCTAGAGAGTGGGATAGGTTTAATAACTACCCTAACCCTAACGCGTACCCTAACCCTAACCCCTACCCTAACCCTAACACGTACCCTAATCCTAACCCGTACCCTAAACCGAGCCCTAACCCTAACACTAACCCTAACCCTAATCCTAACCCATACCCTACGCCGTACCCGAACCCCTCCCCGAACCCGTACCCTAAGCCGTACCCTAAGCCTAACCCTAAGCCTAACCCTAACCCTAGGCTACCCTTGACTGCTTCTGCCTCCAATAGATTTCCTAAGCACTAGTGTTTTAAGGAACAGCTGAAAAAGAGAATCCTAATGTGATTTCTTTATAATGAGTGTGTTCCTTATCTTATCCTAGTGTCTAAACTCTTCTCCATGGCTGGACCCCCAAATAATATTCCTTTAAGTGCTAAGGGGTATCTAGAGAGTGGGATAGGTTTACTAACTACCCTAACCATAACGCGTACCCTAACCCTAACCCCTACCCTAACCCTAACACGTACCCTAATCCTAACCCGTACCCTAAAGCAAGCCCTATCCCTAACACTAACCCTAACCCTAACCCTAACCCATACCCTACGCCGTACCCGAACCCCTCCCCGAACCCCTACCCTAAGCCGTACCCTAACCCTAACCCTAAGCCTAACCCTAACCCTAGGCTACCCTTGACTGCTTCTGCCTCCAATAGATTTCCTAAGCACTAGTGTTTTAAGGAACAGCTGAAAAAGAGAATCCTAATGTGATTTCTTTATAATGGGTGTGTTCCTTATCTTATCCTAGTGTCTAAACTCTTCTCCATGGCTGGACCCCCAAATAATATTCCTTTACGTGCTAAGAGGTATCTAGAGAGTGGGATAGGTTTACTAACTACCCTAACCATAACGCGTACCCTAACCCTAACCCTAACCCCTACCCTAACCCTAACACGTACCCTAATCCTAACCCGTACCCTAAAGCAAGCCCTAACCGTAACACTAACCCTAACCCTAACCCTAATCCATACCCTACGCCATACCCGAACCCCTCCCCGAACCCCTACCCTAAGCCGTACCCTAACCCTAACCCTAAGCCTAACCCTAACCCTAGGCTACCCTTGACTGCTTCTGCCTCCAATAGATTTCCTAAGCACTAGTGTTTTAAGGAACAGCTGAAAAAGAGAATCCTAATGTGATTTCTTTATAATGGGTGTGTTCCTTATCTTATCCTAGTGTCTAAACTCTTCTCCATGGCTGGACCCCCAAATAATATTCCTTTACGTGCTAAGGGGTACCTAGAGAGTGGGATAGGTTTAATAACTACCCTAACCCTAACGCGTACCCTAACCCTAGCCCCTACCCTAACCCTAACACGTACCCTAATCCTAACCCGTACCCTAAACCGAGCCCTAACCCTAACACTAACCCTAACCCTAACCCTAACCCATAACCTACGCCGTACCCGCACCCTTCCCCGAACCCGTACCCTAAGCCGTACCCTAAGCCTAACCCTAACCCTAGGCTACCCTTGACTGCTTCTGCCTCCAATAGATTTCCTAAGCACTAGTGTTTTAAGGAACAGCTTAAAAAGAGAATCCTAATGTGATTTCATTATAATGGGTGTGTTCCTTATCTTATCCTAGTGTCTAAACTCTTCTCCATGGCTGGACCCCCAAATAATATTCCTTTACGTGCTAAGGGGTATCTAGAGAGTGGGATAGGTTTACTAACTACCATAACCCTAACGCGTACCCTAACCCTAACCCCTACGCTAACCCTAACACGTATCCTAATCCTAACCCGTATCCTAAACCAAGCCCTAATCCTAACACTAACCCTAACCCTAACCCTAACCCATACCCTACGCCGTACCCGAACCCCTCCCCGAACCCGTACCCTAAGCCGTACCCTAAGCCTAACCCTAACCCTAGGCTACCCTTGACTGCTTCTGCCTCCAATAGATTTCCTAAGCACTAGTGTTTTAAGGAACGGCTTAAAAAGAGAATCCTAATGTGATTTCTTCATAATGGGTGTGTTCCTTATCTTATCCTTGTGTCTAAACTCTTCTCCATGGCTGGACCCCCTAATAATATTCCTTTACGTGCTAAGGGGTATCTAGAGAGTGGGATAGGTTTAATAACTACCCTAACCCTAACGCGTTCCCTAACCCTAACCACTATCCTAACCCTAACATGTACCCTAATCCTAACCCGAACCCTAAACCGAGCCCTAACCCTAACACTAACCCTAACCCTAATCCTAACCCATACCCTACGCCGTACCCGAACCCCTCCCCGAATCCGTAACCTAAGCCGTACAATAACCCTAACCCTAAGCCTAACCCTAACCCTAGGCTACCCTTGACTGCTTCTGCCTCCAATAGATTTCCTAAGCACTAGTGTTTGAAGGAACAGCTTAAAAATAGAATCCTAATGTGATTTCTTTATAATGGGTGTGTTCCTTATCTTATCCTAGTGTCTAAACTCTTCTCCATGGCTGGACCCCCAAATAATATTCCTTTACGTGCTAAGGGGTATCTAGAGAGTGGGATAGGTTTACTAACTACCCTAACCCTAACGCGTACCCTAACCCTAACCCCTACCATAACCCTAACACGTACCCTAATCCTAACCCGTACCCTAAACCGAGCCCTAACCCTAACACTAACCCTAACCCTAACCCTAACGCATACCCTATGCCGTACCCGAACCCTTCCCCGAACCCGTACCCTAAGCCATACCCTAAGCCTAACCCTAAGCCTAACCCTAACCCTAGGCTACCCTTGACTGCTTCTGCCTCCAATAGATTTCCTAAGCACTAGTGTTTTAAGGAACAGCTGAAAAAGAGAATCCTAATGTGATTTCTTTATAATGGGTGTGTTCCTTATCTTATCCTAGTGTCTAAACTCTTCTCCATGGCTGGACCCCCAAATAATATTCCTTTACGTGATAAGGAGTACCTAGAGAGTGGGATAGGTTTAATAACTACCCTAACCCTAACGCGTACCCTAACCCTAACCCCTACCCTAAACCTAACACGTACCCTAATCCTAACCCGTACCCTAAACCGAGCCCTAACCCTAACACTAACCCTAACCCTAACCCTAACCCATACCGTACGCCGTACCCGCACCCTTCCCCGAACCCGTACCCTAAGCCGTACCCTAAGCCTAACCCTAACCCTAGGCTACCCTTGACTGCTTCTGCCTCCAATAGATTTCCTAAGCACTAGTGTTTGAAGGAACAGCTTAAAAAGAGAATCCTAATGTGATTTCATTATAATGGGTGTGTTCCTTATCTTATCCTAGTGTCTAAACTCTTCTCCATGGCTGGACCCCCAAATAATCTTCCTTTACGTGCTAAGGGGTATCTAGAGAGTGGGATAGGTTTAATAACTACCCTAACCCTAACGCGTACCCTAACCCTAACCCCTACCCTAACCCTAACACGTACCCTAATCCTAACCCGTACCCTAAACCGAGCCCTAACCCTAACACTAACCCTAACCCTAACCCTAACGCATACCCTATGCCGTACCCGAACCCCTCCCCGAACCCGTACCCTAAGCCGTACCCTAAGCCTAACCCTAAGCCTAACCCTATCCCTACGCTACCCTTGACTGCTTCTGCCTCAAATAGATTTCCTAAGCACTAGTGTTTTAACGAACACCTGAAAAAGAGAATCCTAATGTGATTTTTTATAATGGGTGTGTTCCTTATCTTATCCTAGTGTCTAAACTCTTCTCCATGGCTGGATCCCCAAATAATATTCCTTTACGTGCTAAGGGGTACCTAGAGAGTGGGATAGGTTTAATAACTACCCTAACCCTAACGCGTACCCTAACCCTAACCCCTACCCTAACCGTAACACGTACCCTAATCCTAACCCGTACCCTAAACCGAGCCCTAACCCTAACACTAACCCTAACCCTAACCCTAACCCATACCGTACGCCGTACCCGAACCTCGCCCCGAACCCGTACCCTAAGCCGTACCCTAAGCCTAACCCTAAGCCTAACCCTAACCCTAGGCTACCCTTGACTGCTTCTGCCTCCAATAGATTTCCTAAGCACTAGTGTTTTAAGGAACAGCTTAAAAAGAGAATCCTAATGTGATTTCTTTATAATGGGTGTGTTCCTTATCTTATCCTAGTGTCTAAACTCTTCTCCATGGCTGGACCCCCAAATAATATTCCTTTACGTGCTAAGGGGTATCTAGAGAGTGGGATAGGTTTAATAACTACCCTAACCCTAACGCGTACCCTAACCCTAACCCTAACCCCTACCCTAACCCTAACACGTACCCTAATCCTAACCCGTACCCTAAACCGAGCCCTAACCCTAACACTAACCCTAACCCTAATCCTAACCCATACCCTACGCCGTACCCGAACCCCTCCCCGAACCCGTACCCTAAGCCGTACCCTAAGCCTAACCCTAAGCCTAACCCTAACCCTAGGCTACCCTTGACTGCTTCTGCCTCCAATAGATTTCCTAAGCACTAGTGTTTTAAGGAACAGCTTAAAAAGAGAATCCTAATGTGATTTCTTTATAATGGGTGTGTTCCTTATCTTATCCTAGTGTCTAAACTCTTCTCCATGGCTGGACCCCCAAATAATATTCCTTTACGTGCTAAGGGGTATCTAGAGAGTGGGATAGGTTTACTAACTACCCTAACCATAACGCGTACCCTAACCCTAACCCCTACCCTAACCCTAACACGTACCCTAATCCTAACCCGTACCCTAAAGCAAGCCCTAACCCTAACACTAACCCTAACCCTAACCCTAACCCATACCCTACGCCGTACCCGAACCCCTCCCCGAACCCCTACCCTAAGCCGTACCCTAACCCTAACCCTAAGCCTAACCCTAACCCTAGGCTACCCTTGACTGCTTCTGCCTCCAATAGATTTCCTAAGCACTAGTGTTTTAAGGAACAGCTGAAAAAGAGAATCCTAATGTGATTTCTTTATAATGGGTGTGTTCCTTATCTTATCCTAGTGTCTAAACGCTTCTCCATGGCTAGACCCCCAAATAATATTCCTTTACGTGCTAAGGGGTACCTAGAGAGTGGGATAGGTTTAATAACTACCCTAACCCTAACGCGTACCCTAACCCTAACTCCTACCCTAACACTAACACGTACCCTAATCCTAACCCGTACCCTAAACCGAGCCCTAACCCTAACACTAACCCTAACCCTAACCCTAACCCATACCCTACGCTGTACCCGAACCCCTCCCCGAACCCGTACCCTAAGCCGTACCCTAAGCCTAACCCTAAGCCTAACCCTAACCCTAGGCTACCCTTGACTGCTTCTGCCTCCAATAGATTTCCTAAGCACTAGTGTTTGAAGGAACAGCTTAAAAAGAGAATCCTAATGTGATTCCTTTATAATGGGTGTGTTCCTTATCTTATCCTAGTGTCTAAACTCTTCTCCATGGCTGGACCCCCAAATAATATTCCTTTACGTGCTAAGGGGTATCTAGAGAGTGGGATAGGTTTACTAACTACCCTAACCCTAACGCGTACCCTAACCCTAACCCCTACCCTAACCCTAACACGTACCCTAATCCTAACCCGTACCCTAAACCGAGCCCTAACCCTAACACTAACCCTAACCCTAACCCTAACCCATACCCTACGCCATACCCGAACCCCTCCCCGAACCCCTACCCTAAGCCGTACCCTAACCCTAACCCTAAGCCTAACCCTAACCTTAGGCTACCCTTGACTGCTTCTGCCTCCAATAGATTGTCTAAGCACTAGTGTTTTAAGGAACGGCTTAAAAACAGAATCCTAATGTGATTTCTTTATAATGGGTGTGTTCCTTATCTTATCCTAGTGTCTAAACTCTTCTCCATGGCTGGACCCCCTAATAATATTCCTTTACGTGCTAAGGGGTATCTAGAGAGTGGGATAGGTTTAATAACTACCCTAACCCTAACGCGTTCCCTAACCCTAACCCCTACCCTAACCCTAACATGTACCCTAATCCTAACCCGTACGCTAAACCGAGCCCGAACCCTAAAATTAACCCTAACCCATACCCTACGCCGTACCCGAACCCCTCCCCGAATCCGTAACCTAAGCCGTACAATAACCCTAACCCTAAGCCTAACCCTAACCCTAGGCTACCCTTGACTGCTTCTGCCTCCAATAGATTTCCTAAGCACCAGTGTTTGAAGGAACAGCTTAAAAAGAGTATCCTAATGTGATTTCTTTATAATGGGTGTGTTCCTTATCTTATCCTAGTGTCTAAACTCTTCTCCATGGCTGGACCCCCTAATAATATTCCTTTACGTGCTAAGGGGTACCTAGAGAGTGGGATAGGTTTAATAACTACCCTAACCCTAACGCGTACCCTAACCCTAACCCCTACCCTAACCGTAACACGTACCCTAATCCTAACCCGTACCCTAAACCGAGCCCTAACCCTAACACTAACCCTAACCCTAACCCTAACCCATACCGTACGCCGTACCCGAACCTCGCCCCGAACCCGTACCCTAAGCCGTACCCTAAGCCTAACCCTAAGCCTAACCCTAACCCTAGGCTACCCTTGACTGCTTCTGCCTCCAATAGATTTCCTAAGCACTAGTGTTTTAAGGAACAGCTTAAAAAGAGAATCCTAATGTGATTTCTTTATAATGGGTGTGTTCCTTATCTTATCCTAGTGTCTAAACTCTTCTCCATGGCTGGACCCCCAAATAATATTCCTTTACGTGCTAAGGGGTATCTAGAGAGTGGGATAGGTTTAATAACTACCCTAACCCTAACGCGTACCCTAACCCTAACCCTAACCCCTACCCTAACCCTAACACGTACCCTAATCCTAACCCGTACCCTAAACCGAGCCCTAACCCTAACACTAACCCTAACCCTAATCCTAACCCATACCCTACGCCGTACCCGAACCCCTCCCCGAACCCGTACCCTAAGCCTTACCCTAAGCCTAACCCTAAGCCTAACCCTAACCCTAGGCTACCCTTGACTGCTTCTGCCTCCAATAGATTTCCTAAGCACTAGTGTTTTAAGGAACAGCTGAAAAAGAGAATCCTAATGTGATTTCTTTATAATGGGTGTGTTCCTTATCTTATCCTAGTGTCTAAACTCTTCTCCATGGCTGGACCCCCAAATAATATTCCTTTACGTGCTAAGGGGTATCTAGAGAGTGGGATAGGTTTACTAACTACCCTAACCATAACGCGTACCCTAACCCTAACCCCTACCCTAACCCTAACACGTACCCTAATCCTAACCCGTACCCTAAAGCAAGCCCTAACCCTAACACTAACCCTAACCCTAACCCATACCCTACGCCGTACCCGAACCCCTCCCCGAACCCCTACCCTAAGCCGTACCCTAACCCTAACCCTAAGCCTAACCCTAACCCTAGGCTACCCTTGACTGCTTCTGCCTCCAATAGATTTCCTAAGCACTAGTGTTTTAAGGAACAGCTGAAAAAGAGAATCCTAATGTGATTACTTTATAATGGGTGTGTTCCTTATCTTATCCTAGTGTCTAAACGCTTCTCCATGGCTAGACCCCCAAATAATATTCCTTTACGTGCTAAGGGGTACCTAGAGAGTGGGATAGGTTTAATAACTACCCTAACCCTAACGCGTACCCTAACCCTAACTCCTACCCTAACCCTAACACGTACCCTAATCCTAACCCGTACCCTAAACCGAGCCCTAACCCTAACACTAACCCTAACCCTAACCCTAACCCATACCCTACGCTGTACCCGAACCCCTCCCCGAACCCATACCCTAAGCCGTACCCTAAGCCTAACCCTAAGCCTAACCCTAACCCTAGGCTACCCTTGACTGCTTCTGCCTCCAATAGATTTCCTAAGCACTAGTGTTTTAAGGAACAGCTTAAAAAGAGAATCCTAATGTGATTTCTTTATAATGGGTGTGTTCCTTATCTTATCCTAGTGTCTAAACTCTTCTCCATGGCTGGACCCCCAAATAATATTCCTTTACGTGCTAAGGGGTATCTAGAGAGTGGGATAGGTTTACTAACTACCCTAACCCTAACGCGTACCCTAACCCTAACCCCTACCCTAACCCTAACACGTACCCTAATCCTAACCCGTACCCTAAACCGAGCCCTAACCCTAACACTAACCCTAACCCTAACCCTAACCCATACCCTACGCCGTACCCGAATCCCTCCCCGAACCCCTACCCTAAGCCGTACCCTAACCCTAACCCTAAGCCTAACCCTAACCTTAGGCTACCCTTGACTGCTTCTGCCTCCAATAGATTTTCTAAGCACTAGTGTTTTAAGGAACGGCTTAAAAACAGAATCCTAATGTGATTTCTTTATAATGGGTGTGTTCCTTATCTTATCCCTGTGTCTAAACTCTTCTCCATGGCTGGACCCCCTAATAATATTCCTTTACGTGCTAAGGGGTACCTAGAGAGTGGGATAGGTTTAATAACTACCCTAAACCTAACGCGTACCCTAACCCTAACCCCTACGCTAACCGTAACACGTACCCTAATCCTAACCCGTACCCTAAATCGAGCCCTAACCCTAACACTAACCCTAACCCTAACCCATACCGTATGCCGTACCCGAACCTCGCCCCGAACCCATACCCTAAGCCGTACCCTAAGCCTAACCCTAAGCCTAACCCTAACCCTAGGCTACCCTTGACTGCTTCTGCCTCCAATAGATTTCCTAAGCACTAGTGTTTTAAGGAACGGCTTAAAAAGAGAATCCTAATGTGATTTCTTCATAATGGGTGTGTTCCTTATCTTATCCTTGTGTCTAAACTCTTCTCCATGGCTGGACCCCCTAATAATATTCCTTTACGTGCTAAGGGGTATCTAGAGAGTGGGATAGGTTTAATAACTACCCTAACTCTAACGCGTTCCCTAACCCTAACCACTATCCTAACCCTAACATGTACCCTAATCCTAACCCGAACCCTAAACCGAGCCCTAACCCTAACACTAACCCTAACCTATACCCTACGCCGTACCCGAACCCCTCCCCGAATCCGTAACCTAAGCCGTACAATAACCCTAACCCTAAGCCTAACCCTAACCCTAGGCTACCCTTGACTGCTTCTGCCTCCAATAGATTTCCTAAGCACTAGTGTTTTAAGGAACAGCTGAAAAAGAGAATCCTAATGTGATTTCTTTATAATGGGTGTGTTCCTTATCTTATCCTAGTGTCTAAACTCTTCTGCATGGCTGGACCCCCAAATAATATTCCTTTACGTGCTAAGGGGTATCTAGAGAGTGGGATAGGTTTACTAACTACCCTAACCATAACGCGTACCCTAACCCTAACCCCTACCCTAACCCTAACACGTACCCTAATCCTAACCCGTACCCTAAAGCAAGCCCTAACCCTAACACTAACCCTAACCCTAACCCTAACCCATACCCTACGCCGTACCCGAACCCCTCCCCGAACCCCTACCCTAAGCCGTACCCTAACCCTAACCCTAAGCCTAACCCTAACCCTAGGCTACCCTTGACTGCTTCTGCCTCCAATAGATTTCCTAAGCACTAGTGTTTTAAGGAACAGCTGAAAAAGAGAATCCTAATGTGATTTCTTTATAATGGGTGTGTTCCTTATCTTATCCTAGTGTCTAAACTCTTCTCCATGGCTGGACCCCCAAATAATATTCCTTTACGTGCTAAGGGGTATCTAGAGAGTGGGATAGGTTTACTAACTACCCTAACCCTAACGCGTACCCTAACCCTAACCCCTACCCTAACCCTAACACGTACCCTAATCCTAACCCGTACCCTAAACCGAGCCCTAACCCTAACACTAACCCTAACCCTAACCCTAACCCATACCCTACGCCGTACCCGAATCCCTCACCGAACCCCTACCCTAAGTCGTACCCTAACCCTAACCCTAAGCCTAACCCTAACCTTAGGCTACCCTTGACTGCTTCTGCCTCCAATAGATTTTCTAAGCACTAGTGTTTTAAGGAACGGCTTAAAAACAGAATCCTAATGTGATTTCTTTATAATGGGTGTGTTCCTTATCTTATCCCTGTGTCTAAACTCTTCTCCATGGCTGGACCCCCTAATAATATTCCTTTACGTGCTAAGGGGTACCTAGAGAGTGGGATAGGTTTAATAACTACCCTAACCCTAACGCGTACCCTAACCCTAACCCCTACCCTAACCGTAACACGTACCCTAATCCTAACCAGTACCCTAAACCGAGCCCTAACCCTAACACTAACCCTAACCCTAACCCTAACCCATACCGTACGCCGTACCCGAACCTCGCCCCGAACCCGTACCCTAAGCCGTACCCTAAGCCTAACCCTAAGCCTAACCCTAACCCTAGGCTACCCTTGACTGCTTCTGCCTCCAATAGATTTCCTAAGCACTAGTGTTTTAAGGAACGGCTTAAAAAGAGAATCCTAATGTGATTTCTTCATAATGGGTGTGTTCCTTATCTTATCCTTGTGTCTAAACTCTTCTCCATGGCTGGACCCCCTAATAATATTCATTTACGTGCTAAGGGGTATCTAGAGAGTGGGATAGGTTTAATAACTACCCTAACTCTAACGCGTTCCCTAACCCTAACCACTATCCTAACCCTAACATGTACCCTAATCCTAACCCGAACCCTAAACCGAGCCCTAACCCTAACACTAACCCTAACCTATACCCTACGCCGTACCCGAACCCCTCCCCGAATCCGTAACCTAAGCCGTACAATAACCCTAACCCTAAGCCTAACCCTAACCCTAGGCTACCCTTGACTGCTTCTGCCTCCAATAGATTTCCTAAGCACTAGTGTTTTAAGGAACAGCTGAAAAAGAGAATCCTAATGTGATTTCTTTATAATGGGTGTGTTCCTTATCTTATCCTAGTGTCTAAACTCTTCTCCATGGCTGGACCCCCAAATAATATTCCTTTACGTGCTAAGGGGTATCTAGAGAGTGGGATAGGTTTACTAACTACCCTAACCCTAACGCGTACCCTAACCCTAACCCCTACCCTAACCCTAACACGTACCCTAATCCTAACCCGTACCCTAAACCGAGCCCTAACCCTAACCCTAACGCATACCCTATGCCGTACCCGAACCCTTCCCCGAACCCGTACCCTAAGCCGTACCCTAAGCCTAACCCTAAGCCTAACCCTAACCCTAGGCTACCCTTGACTTCTTCTGCCTCCAATAGATTTCCTAAGCACTAGTGTTTTAAGGAACAGCTGAAAAAGAGAATCCTAATGTGATTTCTTTATAATGGGTGTGTTCCTTATCTTATCCTAGTGTCTAAACTCTTCTCCATGGCTGGACCCCCAAATAATATTCCTTTACGTGATTAGGAGTACCTAGAGAGTGGGATAGGTTTAATAACTACCCTAACCCTAACGCGTACCCTAACCCTAACCCCTACCCTAAACCTAACACGTACCCTAATCCTAACCCGTACCCTAAACCGAGCCCTAACCCTAACACTAACCCTAACCCTAACTCTAACCCATACCGTACGCCGTACCCGCACCCTTCCCCGAACACGTACCCTAAGCCGTACCCTAAGCCTAACCCTAACCCTCGGCTACCCTTGACTGATTCTGCCTCCAATAGATTTCCTAAGCACTAGTGTTTTAAGGAACAGCTTAAAAAGAGAATCCTAATGTGATTTCATTATAATGGGTGTGTTCCTTATCTTATCCTAGTGTCTAAACTCTTCTCCATGGCTGGACCCCCAAATAATCTTCCTTTACGTGCTAAGGGGTATCTAGAGAGTGGGATAGGTTTAATAACTACCATAACCCTAACGCGTACTCTAACCCTAACCCCTACCCTAACCCTAACACGTATCCTAATCCTAACCCGTATCCTAAACCAAGCCCTAATCCTAACACTAACCCTAACCCTAACCCTAACCCATACCCTACGCCGTACCCGAACCCCTCCCCGAACCCGTACCCTAAGCCGTACCCTAAGCCTAACCCTAAGCCTAACCCTAACCCTAGGCTACCCTTGACTGCTTCTGCCTCCAATAGATTTCCTAAGCACTACTGTTTGAAGGAACAGCTTAAAAAGAGAATCCTAATGTGATTTCTTCATAATGGGTGTGTTCCTTATCTTATCCTTGTGTCTAAACTCTTCTCCATGGCTGGACCCCCTAATAATATTCCTTTACGTTCTAAGGGGTATCTAGAGAGTGGGATAGGTTTAATAACTACCCTAACCCTAACGCGTTCCCTAACCCTAACCACTATCCTAACCCTAACATGTACCCTAATCCTAACCCGAACCCTAAACCGAGCCCTAACCCTAACACTAACACTAACCTATACCCTACGCCGTACCCGAACCCCTCCCCGAATCCGTAACCTAAGCCGTACAATAACCCTAACCCTAAGCCTAACCCTAACCCTAGGCTACCCTTGACTGCTTCTGCCTCCAATAGATTTCCTAAGCACTAGTGTTTGAAGGAACAGCTTAAAAAGAGAATCCTAATGTGATTTCTTTATAATGGGTGTGTTCCTTATCTTATCCTAGTGTCTAAACTCTTCTCCATGGCTGGACCCCCAAATAATATTCCTTTACGTGCTAAGGGGTATCTAGAGAGTGGGATAGGTTTACTAACTACCCTAACCCTAACGCGTACCCTAACCCTAACCCCTACCCTAACCCTAACACGTACCCTAATCCTAACCCGTACCCTAGACCGAGCCCTAACCCTAACACTAACCCTAACCCTAACCCTAACGCATACCCTATGCCGTACCCGAAACCCTCCCCGAACCCGTACCCTAAGCCGTACCCTAAGCCTAACCCTAAGCCTAACCCTATCCCTAGGCTACCCTTGACTGCTTCTGCCTCCAATAGATTTCCTAAGCACTAGTGTTTTAAGGAACACCTGAAAAAGAGAATCCTAATGTGATTTCTTTATAATGGGTGTGTTCCTTATCTTATCCTAGTGTCTAAACTCTTCTCCATGGCTGGACCCCCAAATAATATTCCTTTACGTTCTAAGGGGTACCTAGAGAGTGGGATAGGTTTAATAACTACCCTAACCCTAACGCGTACCCTAACCCTAACCCCTACCCTAACCGTAACACGTACCCTAATCCTAACCCGTACCCTAAACCGAGCCCTAACCCTAACACTAACCCTAACCCTAACCCTAACCCATACCGTACGCCGTACCCGAACCTCGCCCCGAACCCGTACCCTAAGCCGTACCCTAAGCCTAACCCTAACCCTAGGCTACCCTTGACTGCTTCTGCCTCCAATAGATTTCCTAAGCACTAGTGTTTTAAGGAACAGCTGAAAAAGAGAATCGTAATGTGATTTCTTTATAATGGGTGTGTTCCTTATCTTATCCTAGTGTCTAAACTCTTCTCCATGGCTGGACCCCCAAATACTATTCCTTTACGTGCTAAGGGGTATCTAGAGAGTGGGATAGGTTTA
>NW_026777779.1:0-105303 GCF_028023285.1 Balaenoptera ricei
TAACGCGTACCCTAACCCTAACCCCTACCCTAACCCTAACACGTACCCTAATCCTAAGCCGTACACTAAACCGAGCCCTAACCCTAACTCAAACCCTAACCCTAACCCATACCCTACGCCGTACCCGAACCCCTCCCCGAACCCGTAGCCTAAGCCGTACCCTAAGCCTAACCCTAAGCCTAACCCTAACCCTAGGCTACCCTTGACTGCTTCTGCCTCCAATAGATTTTCTAAGCACTAGTGTTTTAAGGAACGGCTTAAAAAGAGAATCTTAATGTGATTTCTTTATAATGGGTGTGTTCCTTATCTTATCCTAGTGTCTAAACTCTTCTCCATGGCTGGACGCCCAAATAATATTCCTTTACGTGCTAAGGGGTATCTAGAGAGTGGGATAGGTTTAATAACTACCCTAACCCTAACGCGTACCCTAACCCTAACCCCTACCCTAACCCTAACACGTACCCTAATCCTAACCCGTATCCTAAACCGAGCCCTAACCCTTACACTAACCCTATCCCTAACACTAACCCATACCCTACGCCGTACCCGAACCCCTCCCCGAACCCGTACCCTAAGCCGTACCCTAACCCAAACCCTAAGCCTAACCCTAACCCTAGGCTACCCTTGACTGCTACTGCCTCCAATAGATTTCCTAAGCACTAGTGTTTTAAGGAACAGCTTAAAAAGAGAATCCTAATGTGATTTCTTTATAATGGGTGTGTTCCTTATCTTATCCTAGTGTCTAAACTCTTCTCCATGGCTGGACCCCCAAATAATATTCCTTTACGTGCTAAGGGGTATCTAGAGAGTGGGATAGGTTTAATAACTACCCTAACCCTAAAGCGTACCCTAACCCTAACCCCTACCCTAACCCTAACACGTACCCTAATCCTAACCCGTACCCTAAACTGAGACCTAAAGCTAAAACTAACCCTAACCCTAACCCTAACCCATACCCTACGCCGTACCCGAACCCCTACACGAACCCGTACCCTAAGCCGTACCCTAACCCTAACCCTAAGCCTAACCCTAACCCTAGGCTACCCTTGACTGCTTCTGCCACCAATAGATTTCCTAAGCACTAGTGCTTTAAGGAAAAGCTTAAAAAGAGAATCCTAATGTGATTTCTTTATAATGGGTGTGTTCCTTATCTTATCCTAGTGTCTAAACTCTTCTCCATGGCTGGACCCCCAAATAATATTCCTTTACGTGCTAAGGGGTATCTAGAGAGTGGGATAGGTTTAATAACTACCCTAACCCTAACGCGTACCCTAACCCTAACCCCTACCCTAACCCTAACACGTACCCTAATCGTAACCCGTACCCTAAACCGAGCCCTAACCCTAACACTAACCCTAACCCTAACCCTAACCCATACCCTACACCGTACCCGAACCCCTCCCCGAACCCGTACCCTAAGCCGTACCCTAACCCTAACCCTAAGCCTAACCCTAACCCTAGGCTACCCTTGACTGCTTCTGCCTCCAATAGATTTCCTAAGCACTAGTGTTTGAAGGAACAGCTTAAAAAGAGAATCCTAATGTGATTTCTTTATAATGGGTGTGTTCCTTATCTTATCCTAGTGTCTAAACTCTTCTCCATGGCTGGACCCCCAAATAATATTCCTTTACGTGCTAAGGGGTATCTAGAGAGTGGGATAGGTTTACTAACTACCCTAACCCTAACGTGTACCCTAACCCTAACCCCTACCCTAACCCTAACACGTACCCTAATCCTAACCCGTACCCTAAACCGAGCCCTAACCCTAACACTAACTCTAACACTAACCCTAACCCATACCCTACGCCATACCCGAACCCCTCCCCGAACCCCTACCCTAAGCCGTACCCTAACCCTAACCCTAAGCCTAACCCTAACCCTAGGCTACCCTTGACTGCTTCTGCCTCCAATAGATTTCCTAAGCACTAGTGTTTGAAGGAACAGCTTAAAAAGAGAATCCTAATGTGATTTCTTTATAATGGGTGTGTTCCTTATCTTACCCTAGTGTCTAAACTCTTCTCCATGGCTGGACCCCCAAATAATATTGCTTTACGTGCTAAGGGGTATCTAGAGAGTGGGATAGGTTTAATAACTACCCTAACCCTAACGCGTACCCTAACCCTAACCCCTACCCTAACCCTAACACGTACCCTAATCCTAACCCGTACCCTGAACCGAGCCCTAACCCTAACACTAACCCTAACCCTAACCCTAACCCATACCCTACGCCGTACCCGAACCCCTCCCCGAACCCGTACCCTAAGCCTAACCCTAAGCCTAACCCTAACCCTAGGCTACCCTTGACTGCTTCTGCCTCCAATAGATTTCCTAAGCACTAGTGTTTTAAGGAACGGCTTAAAAACAGAATCCTAATGTGATTTCTTTATAATGGGTGTGTTCCTTATCTTATCCTAGTGTCTAAACTCTTCTCCATGGCTAGACCCCCAAATAATATTCCTTTACGTGCTAAGGGGTATCTAGAGAGTGGGATAGGTTTAATAACTACCCTAACCCTAACGTGTACCCTAACCCTAACCCCTACCCTAACCCTAACACGTACCCTAATCCTAGCCCGTACCCTAAACTGAGCCCTAACCCTAACACTAACCCTAACCCTAACCCTAACCCATACCCTACGCCGTACCCGAACCCCTCCCCGAACCCGTACCCTAAGCCGTACCCTAAGCCTAACCCTAAGCCTAACCCTAACCCTAGGCTACCCTTGACTGCTTCTGCCTCCAATAGATTTCCTAAGCACTAGTGTTTGAAGGAACAGCTTAAAAAGAGAATCCTAATGTGATTTCTTTATAATGGGTGTGTTCCTTATCTTATCCTAGTGTCTAAACTCTTCTCCATGGCTGGACCCCCAAATAATATTCCTTTACGTGCTAAGGGGTATCTAGAGAGTGGGATAGGTTTAATAACTACCCTAACCCTAACGCGTACCCTAACCCTAACCCCTACCCTAACCCTAAAACGTACCCTAATCCTAACCCGTACACTAAACCGAGCCCTAACCCTAACTCAAACCCTAACCCTAACCCATACCCTACGCCGTACCCGAACCCCTCCCCGAACCCGTACCCTAAGCCGTACCCTAAGCCTAACCCTAAGCCTAACCCTAACCCTAACCCTAGGCTACCCTTGACTGCTTCTGCCTCCAATAGATTTCCTAAGCACTAGTGTTTGAAGGAACAGCTTAAAAAGAGAATCCTAATGTGATTTCTTTATAATGGGTGTGTTCCTTATCTTATCCTAGTGTCTAAACTCTTCTCCATGGCTGGACCCCCAAATAATATTCCTTTACGTGCTAAGGGGTATGTAGAGAGTGGGATAGGTTTAATAACTACCCTAACCCTAACGCGTACCCTAACCCTAACCCCTACCCTAACCCTAACACGTACCCTAATCCTAAGCCGTACACTAAACCGAGCCCTAACCCTAACTCAAACCCTAACCCTAACCCATACCCTACGCCGTACCCGAACCCCTCCCCGAACCCGTAGCCTAAGCCGTACCCTAAGCCTAACCCTAAGCCTAACCCTAACCCTAGGCTACCCTTGACTGCTTCTGCCTCCAATAGATTTTCTAAGCACTAGTGTTTTAAGGAACGGCTTAAAAAGAGAATCTTAATGTGATTTCTTTATAATGGGTGTGTTCCTTATCTTATCCTAGTGTCTAAACTCTTCTCCATGGCTGGACGCCCAAATAATATTCCTTTACGTGCTAAGGGGTATCTAGAGAGTGGGATAGGTTTAATAACTACCCTAACCCTAACGCGTACCCTAACCCTAACCCCTACCCTAACCCTAACACGTACCCTAATCCTAACCCGTATCCTAAACCGAGCCCTAACCCTTACACTAACCCTAACCCTAACACTAACCCATACCCTACGCCGTACCCGAACCCCTCCCCGAACCCGTACCCTAAGCCGTACCCTAACCCAAACCCTAAGCCTAACCCTAACCCTAGGCTACCCTTGACTGCTACTGCCTCCAATAGATTTCCTAAGCACTAGTGTTTTAAGGAACAGCTTAAAAAGAGAATCCTAATGTGATTTCTTTATAATGGGTGTGTTCCTTATCTTATCCTAGTGTCTAAACTCTTCTCCATGGCTGGACCCCCAAATAATATTCCTTTACGTGCTAAGGGGTATCTAGAGAGTGGGATAGGTTTAATAACTACCCTAACCCTAAAGCGTACCCTAACCCTAACCCCTACCCTAACCCTAACACGTACCCTAATCCTAACCCGTACCCTAAACTGAGACCTAAAGCTAAAACTAACCCTAACCCTAACCCTAACCCATACCCTACGCCGTACCCGAACCCCTACACGAACCCGTACCCTAAGCCGTACCCTAACCCTAACCCTAAGCCTAACCCTAACCCTAGGCTACCCTTGACTGCTTCTGCCACCAATAGATTTCCTAAGCACTAGTGCTTTAAGGAAAAGCTTAAAAAGAGAATCCTAATGTGATTTCTTTATAATGGGTGTGTTCCTTATCTTATCCTAGTGTCTAAACTCTTCTCCATGGCTGGACCCCCAAATAATATTCCTTTACGTGCTAAGGGGTATCTAGAGAGTGGGATAGGTTTAATAACTACCCTAACCCTAAAGCGTACCCTAACCCTAACCCCTACCCTAACCCTAACACGTACCCTAATCCTAACCCGTACCCTAAACTGAGACCTAAAGCTAAAACTAACCCTAACTCTAACCCTAACCCTTACCCTACGCCGTACCCGAACCCCTACACGAACCCGTACCCTAAGCCGTACCCTAACCCTAACCCTAAGCCTAACCCTAACCCTAGGCTACCCTTGACTGCTTCTGCCACCAATAGATTTCCTAAGCACTAGTGCTTTAAGGAAAAGCTTAAAAAGAGAATCCTAATGTGATTTCTTTATAATGGGTGTGTTCCTTATCTTATCCTAGTGTCTAAACTCTTCTCCATGGCTGGACCCCCAAATAATATTCCTTTACGTGCTAAGGGGTATCTAGAGAGTGGGATAGGTTTAATAACTACCCTAACCCTAACGCGTACCCTAACCCTAACCCCTACCCTAACCCTAACACGTACCCTAATCGTAACCCGTACCCTAAACCGAGCCCTAACCCTAACACTAACCCTAACCCTAACCCTAACCCATACCCTACACCGTACCCGAACCCCTCCCCGAACCCGTACCCTAAGCCGTACCCTAACCCTAACCCTAAGCCTAACCCTAACCCTAGGCTACCCTTGACTGCTTCTGCCTCCAATAGATTTCCTAAGCACTAGTGTTTGAAGGAACAGCTTAAAAAGAGAATCCTAATGTGATTTCTTTATAATGGGTGTGTTCCTTATCTTATCCTAGTGTCTAAACTCTTCTCCATGGCTGGACCCCCAAATAATATTCCTTTACGTGCTAAGGGGTATCTAGAGAGTGGGATAGGTTTACTAACTACCCTAACCCTAACGTGTACCCTAACCCTAACCCCTACCCTAACCCTAACACGTACCCTAATCCTAACCCGTACCCTAAACCGAGCCCTAACCCTAACACTAACTCTAACACTAACCCTAACCCATACCCTACGCCGTACCCGAACCCCTCCCCGAACCCCTACCCTAAGCCGTACCCTAACCCTAACCCTAAGCCTAACCCTAACCCTAGGCTACCCTTGACTGCTTCTGCCTCCAATAGATTTCCTAAGCACTAGTGTTTGAAGGAACAGCTTAAAAAGAGAATCCTAATGTGATTTCTTTATAATGGGTGTGTTCCTTATCTTACCCTAGTGTCTAAACTCTTCTCCATGGCTGGACCCCCAAATAATATTGCTTTACGTGCTAAGGGGTATCTAGAGAGTGGGATAGGTTTAATAACTACCCTAACCCTAACGCGTACCCTAACCCTAACCCCTACCCTAACCCTAACACGTACCCTAATCCTAACCCGTACCCTGAACCGAGCCCTAACCCTAACACTAACCCTAACCCTAACCCTAACCCATACCCTACGCCGTACCCGAACCCCTCCCCGAACCCGTACCCTAAGCCTAACCCTAAGCCTAACCCTAACCCTAGGCTACCCTTGACTGCTTCTGCCTCCAATAGATTTCCTAAGCACTAGTGTTTTAAGGAACGGCTTAAAAACAGAATCCTAATGTGATTTCTTTATAATGGGTGTGTTCCTTATCTTATCCTAGTGTCTAAACTCTTCTCCATGGCTAGACCCCCAAATAATATTCCTTTACGTGCTAAGGGGTATCTAGAGAGTGGGATAGGTTTAATAACTACCCTAACCCTAACGTGTACCCTAACCCTAACCCCTACCCTAACCCTAACACGTACCCTAATCCTAGCCCGTACCCTAAACTGAGCCCTAACCCTAACACTAACCCTAACCCTAACCCTAACCCATACCCTACGCCGTACCCGAACCCCTCCCCGAACCCGTACCCTAAGCCGTACCCTAAGCCTAAACCTAAGCCTAACCCTAACCCTAGGCTACCCTTGACTGCTTCTGCCTCCAATAGATTTCCTAAGCACTAGTGTTTGAAGGAACAGCTTAAAAAGAGAATCCTAATGTGATTTCTTTATAATGGGTGTGTTCCTTATCTTATCCTAGTGTCTAAACTCTTCTCCATGGCTGGACCCCCAAATAATATTCCTTTACGTGCTAAGGGGTATGTAGAGAGTGGGATAGGTTTAATAACTACCCTAACCCTAACGCGTACCCTAACCCTAACCCCTACCCTAACCCTAAAATGTACCCTAATCCTAACCCGTACACTAAACCGAGCCCTAACCCTAACTCAAACCCTAACCCTAACCCATACCCTACGCCGTACCCGAACCCCTCCCCGAACCCGTACCCTAAGCCGTACCCTAAGCCTAACCCTAAGCCTAACCCTAACCCTAGGCTACCCTTGACTGCTTCTGCCTCCAATAGATTTCCTAAGCACTAGTGTTTGAAGGAACAGCTTAAAAAGAGAATCCTAATGTGATTTCTTTATAATGGGTGTGTTCCTTATCTTATCCTAGTGTCTAAACTCTTCTCCATGGCTGGACCCCCAAATAATATTCCTTTACGTGCTAAGGGGTATGTAGAGAGTGGGATAGGTTTAATAACTACCCTAACCCTAACGCGTACCCTAACCCTAACCCCTACCCTAACCCTAACACGTACCCTAATCCTAAGCCGTACACTAAACCGAGCCCTAACCCTAACTCAAACCCTAACCCTAACCCATACCCTACGCCGTACCCGAACCCCTCCCCGAACCCGTAGCCTAAGCCGTACCCTAAGCCTAACCCTAAGCCTAACCCTAACCCTAGGCTACCCTTGACTGCTTCTGCCTCCAATAGATTTTCTAAGCACTAGTGTTTTAAGGAACGGCTTAAAAAGAGAATCTTAATGTGATTTCTTTATAATGGGTGTGTTCCTTATCTTATCCTAGTGTCTAAACTCTTCTCCATGGCTGGACGCCCAAATAATATTCCTTTACGTGCTAAGGGGTATCTAGAGAGTGGGATAGGTTTAATAACTACCCTAACCCTAACGCGTACCCTAACCCTAACCCCTACCCTAACCCTAACACGTACCCTAATCCTAACCCGTATCCTAAACCGAGCCCTAACCCTTACACTAACCCTATCCCTAACACTAACCCATACCCTACGCCGTACCCGAACCCCTCCCCGAACCCGTACCCTAAGCCGTACCCTAACCCAAACCCTAAGCCTAACCCTAACCCTAGGCTACCCTTGACTGCTACTGCCTCCAATAGATTTCCTAAGCACTAGTGTTTTAAGGAACAGCTTAAAAAGAGAATCCTAATGTGATTTCTTTATAATGGGTGTGTTCCTTATCTTATCCTAGTGTCTAAACTCTTCTCCATGGCTGGACCCCCAAATAATATTCCTTTACGTGCTAAGGGGTATCTAGAGAGTGGGATAGGTTTAATAACTACCCTAACCCTAAAGCGTACCCTAACCCTAACCCCTACCCTAACCCTAACACGTACCCTAATCCTAACCCGTACCCTAAACTGAGACCTAAAGCTAAAACTAACCCTAACCCTAACCCTAACCCATACCCTACGCCGTACCCGAACCCCTACACGAACCCGTACCCTAAGCCGTACCCTAACCCTAACCCTAAGCCTAACCCTAACCCTAGGCTACCCTTGACTGCTTCTGCCACCAATAGATTTCCTAAGCACTAGTGCTTTAAGGAAAAGCTTAAAAAGAGAATCCTAATGTGATTTCTTTATAATGGGTGTGTTCCTTATCTTATCCTAGTGTCTAAACTCTTCTCCATGGCTGGACCCCCAAATAATATTCCTTTACGTGCTAAGGGGTATCTAGAGAGTGGGATAGGTTTAATAACTACCCTAACCCTAACGCGTACCCTAACCCTAACCCCTACCCTAACCCTAACACGTACCCTAATCGTAACCCGTACCCTAAACCGAGCCCTAACCCTAACACTAACCCTAACCCTAACCCTAACCCATACCCTACACCGTACCCGAACCCCTCCCCGAACCCGTACCCTAAGCCGTACCCTAACCCTAACCCTAAGCCTAACCCTAACCCTAGGCTACCCTTGACTGCTTCTGCCTCCAATAGATTTCCTAAGCACTAGTGTTTGAAGGAACAGCTTAAAAAGAGAATCCTAATGTGATTTCTTTATAATGGGTGTGTTCCTTATCTTATCCTAGTGTCTAAACTCTTCTCCATGGCTGGACCCCCAAATAATATTCCTTTACGTGCTAAGGGGTATCTAGAGAGTGGGATAGGTTTACTAACTACCCTAACCCTAACGTGTACCCTAACCCTAACCCCTACCCTAACCCTAACACGTACCCTAATCCTAACCCGTACCCTAAACCGAGCCCTAACCCTAACACTAACTCTAACACTAACCCTAACCCATACCCTACGCCGTACCCGAACCCCTCCCCGAACCCCTACCCTAAGCCGTACCCTAACCCTAACCCTAAGCCTAACCCTAACCCTAGGCTACCCTTGACTGCTTCTGCCTCCAATAGATTTCCTAAGCACTAGTGTTTGAAGGAACAGCTTAAAAAGAGAATCCTAATGTGATTTCTTTATAATGGGTGTGTTCCTTATCTTACCCTAGTGTCTAAACTCTTCTCCATGGCTGGACCCCCAAATAATATTGCTTTACGTGCTAAGGGGTATCTAGAGAGTGGGATAGGTTTAATAACTACCCTAACCCTAACGCGTACCCTAACCCTAACCCCTACCCTAACCCTAACACGTACCCTAATCCTAACCCGTACCCTGAACCGAGCCCTAACCCTAACACTAACCCTAACCCTAACCCTAACCCATACCCTACGCCGTACCCGAACCCCTCCCCGAACCCGTACCCTAAGCCTAACCCTAAGCCTAACCCTAACCCTAGGCTACCCTTGACTGCTTCTGCCTCCAATAGATTTCCTAAGCACTAGTGTTTTAAGGAACGGCTTAAAAACAGAATCCTAATGTGATTTCTTTATAATGGGTGTGTTCCTTATCTTATCCTAGTGTCTAAACTCTTCTCCATGGCTAGACCCCCAAATAATATTCCTTTACGTGCTAAGGGGTATCTAGAGAGTGGGATAGGTTTAATAACTACCCTAACCCTAACGTGTACCCTAACCCTAACCCCTACCCTAACCCTAACACGTACCCTAATCCTAGCCCGTACCCTAAACTGAGCCCTAACCCTAACACTAACCCTAACCCTAACCCTAACCCATACCCTACGCCGTACCCGAACCCCTCCCCGAACCCGTACCCTAAGCCGTACCCTAAGCCTAACCCTAAGCCTAACCCTAACCCTAGGCTACCCTTGACTGCTTCTGCCTCCAATAGATTTCCTAAGCACTAGTGTTTGAAGGAACAGCTTAAAAAGAGAATCCTAATGTGATTTCTTTATAATGGGTGTGTTCCTTATCTTATCCTAGTGTCTAAACTCTTCTCCATGGCTGGACCCCCAAATAATATTCCTTTACGTGCTAAGGGGTATCTAGAGAGTGGGATAGGTTTAATAACTACCCTAACCCTAACGCGTACCCTAACCCTAACCCCTACCCTAACCCTAAAACGTACCCTAATCCTAACCCGTACACTAAACCGAGCCCTAACCCTAACTCAAACCCTAACCCTAACCCATACCCTACGCCGTACCCGAACCCCTCCCCGAACCCGTACCCTAAGCCGTACCCTAAGCCTAACCGTAAGCCTAACCCTAACCCTAGGCTACCCTTGACTGCTTCTGCCTCCAATAGATTTCCTAAGCACTAGTGTTTGAAGGAACAGCTTAAAAAGAGAATCCTAATGTGATTTCTTTATAATGGGTGTGTTCCTTATCTTATCCTAGTGTCTAAACTCTTCTCCATGGCTGGACCCCCAAATAATATTCCTTTACGTGCTAAGGGGTATCTAGAGAGTGGGATAGGTTTAATAACTACCCTAACCCTAACACGTACCCTAACCCTAACCCCTACCCTAACCCTAACACGTACCCTAATCCTAACCCGTACCCTGAACCGAGCCCTAACCCTAACACTAACCCTAACCCTAACCCTAACCCTAACCCATACCCTACGCCGTACCCGAACCCCTCCCCGAACCCGTAGCCTAAGCCGTACCCTAAGCCTAACCCTAAGCCTAACCCTAACCCTAGGCTACCCTTGACTGCTTCTGCCTCCAATAGATTTTCTAAGCACTAGTGTTTTAAGGAACGGCTTAAAAAGAGAATCTTAATGTGATTTCTTTATAATGGGTGTGTTCCTTATCTTATCCTAGTGTCTAAACTCTTCTCCATGGCTGGACGCCCAAATAATATTCCTTTACGTGCTAAGGGGTATCTAGAGAGTGGGATAGGTTTAATAACTACCCTAACCCTAACGCGTACCCTAACCCTAACCCCTACCCTAACCCTAACACGTACCCTAATCCTAACCCGTATCCTAAACCGAGCCCTAACCCTTACACTAACCCTAACCCTAACACTAACCCATACCCTACGCCGTACCCGAACCCCTCCCCGAACCCGTACCCTAAGCCGTACCCTAACCCAAACCCTAAGCCTAACCCTAACCCTAGGCTACCCTTGACTGCTACTGCCTCCAATAGATTTCCTAAGCACTAGTGTTTTAAGGAACAGCTTAAAAAGAGAATCCTAATGTGATTTCTTTATAATGGGTGTGTTCCTTATCTTATCCTAGTGTCTAAACTCTTCTCCATGGCTGGACCCCCAAATAATATTCCTTTACGTGCTAAGGGGTATCTAGAGAGTGGGATAGGTTTAATAACTACCCTAACCCTAAAGCGTACCCTAACCCTAACCCCTACCCTAACCCTAACACGTACCCTAATCCTAACCCGTACCCTAAACTGAGACCTAAAGCTAAAACTAACCCTAACCCTAACCCTAACCCATACCCTACGCCGTACCCGAACCCCTACACGAACCCGTACCCTAAGCCGTACCCTAACCCTAACCCTAAGCCTAACCCTAACCCTAGGCTACCCTTGACTGCTTCTGCCACCAATAGATTTCCTAAGCACTAGTGCTTTAAGGAAAAGCTTAAAAAGAGAATCCTAATGTGATTTCTTTATAATGGGTGTGTTCCTTATCTTATCCTAGTGTCTAAACTCTTCTCCATGGCTGGACCCCCAAATAATATTCCTTTACGTGCTAAGGGGTATCTAGAGAGTGGGATAGGTTTAATAACTACCCTAACCCTAACGCGTACCCTAACCCTAACCCCTACCCTAACCCTAACACGTACCCTAATCGTAACCCGTACCCTAAACCGAGCCCTAACCCTAACACTAACCCTAACCCTAACCCTAACCCATACCCTACACCGTACCCGAACCCCTCCCCGAACCCGTACCCTAAGCCGTACCCTAACCCTAACCCTAAGCCTAACCCTAACCCTAGGCTACCCTTGACTGCTTCTGCCTCCAATAGATTTCCTAAGCACTAGTGTTTGAAGGAACAGCTTAAAAAGAGAATCCTAATGTGATTTCTTTATAATGGGTGTGTTCCTTATCTTATCCTAGTGTCTAAACTCTTCTCCATGGCTGGACCCCCAAATAATATTCCTTTACGTGCTAAGGGGTATCTAGAGAGTGGGATAGGTTTACTAACTACCCTAACCCTAACGTGTACCCTAACCCTAACCCCTACCCTAACCCTAACACGTACCCTAATCCTAACCCGTACCCTAAACCGAGCCCTAACCCTAACACTAACTCTAACACTAACCCTAACCCATACCCTACGCCGTACCCGAACCCCTCCCCGAACCCCTACCCTAAGCCGTACCCTAACCCTAACCCTAAGCCTAACCCTAACCCTAGGCTACCCTTGACTGCTTCTGCCTCCAATAGATTTCCTAAGCACTAGTGTTTGAAGGAACAGCTTAAAAAGAGAATCCTAATGTGATTTCTTTATAATGGGTGTGTTCCTTATCTTACCCTAGTGTCTAAACTCTTCTCCATGGCTGGACCCCCAAATAATATTGCTTTACGTGCTAAGGGGTATCTAGAGAGTGGGATAGGTTTAATAACTACCCTAACCCTAACGCGTACCCTAACCCTAACCCCTACCCTAACCCTAACACGTACCCTAATCCTAACCCGTACCCTGAACCGAGCCCTAACCCTAACACTAACCCTAACCCTAACCCTAACCCATACCCTACGCCGTACCCGAACCCCTCCCCGAACCCGTACCCTAAGCCTAACCCTAAGCCTAACCCTAACCCTAGGCTACCCTTGACTGCTTCTGCCTCCAATAGATTTCCTAAGCACTAGTGTTTTAAGGAACGGCTTAAAAACAGAATCCTAATGTGATTTCTTTATAATGGGTGTGTTCCTTATCTTATCCTAGTGTCTAAACTCTTCTCCATGGCTAGACCCCCAAATAATATTCCTTTACGTGCTAAGGGGTATCTAGAGAGTGGGATAGGTTTAATAACTACCCTAACCCTAACGTGTACCCTAACCCTAACCCCTACCCTAACCCTAACACGTACCCTAATCCTAGCCCGTACCCTAAACTGAGCCCTAACCCTAACACTAACCCTAACCCTAACCCTAACCCATACCCTACGCCGTACCCGAACCCCTCCCCGAACCCGTACCCTAAGCCGTACCCTAAGCCTAACCCTAAGCCTAACCCTAACCCTAGGCTACCCTTGACTGCTTCTGCCTCCAATAGATTTCCTAAGCACTAGTGTTTGAAGGAACAGCTTAAAAAGAGAATCCTAATGTGATTTCTTTATAATGGGTGTGTTCCTTATCTTATCCTAGTGTCTAAACTCTTCTCCATGGCTGGACCCCCAAATAATATTCCTTTACGTGCTAAGGGGTATCTAGAGAGTGGGATAGGTTTAATAACTACCCTAACCCTAACGCGTACCCTAACCCTAACCCCTACCCTAACCCTAAAACGTACCCTAATCCTAACCCGTACACTAAACCGAGCCCTAACCCTAACTCAAACCCTAACCCTAACCCATACCCTACGCCGTACCCGAACCCCTCCCCGAACCCGTACCCTAAGCCGTACCCTAAGCCTAACCCTAAGCCTAACCCTAACCCTAGGCTACCCTTGACTGCTTCTGCCTCCAATAGATTTCCTAAGCACTAGTGTTTGAAGGAACAGCTTAAAAAGAGAATCCTAATGTGATTTCTTTATAATGGGTGTGTTCCTTATCTTATCCTAGTGTCTAAACTCTTCTCCATGGCTGGACCCCCAAATAATATTCCTTTACGTGCTAAGGGGTATGTAGAGAGTGGGATAGGTTTAATAACTACCCTAACCCTAACGCGTACCCTAACCCTAACCCCTACCCTAACCCTAACACGTACCCTAATCCTAAGCCGTACACTAAACCGAGCCCTAACCCTAACTCAAACCCTAACCCTAACCCATACCCTACGCCGTACCCGAACCCCTCCCCGAACCCGTAGCCTAAGCCGTACCCTAAGCCTAACCCTAAGCCTAACCCTAACCCTAGGCTACCCTTGACTGCTTCTGCCTCCAATAGATTTTCTAAGCACTAGTGTTTTAAGGAACGGCTTAAAAAGAGAATCTTAATGTGATTTCTTTATAATGGGTGTGTTCCTTATCTTATCCTAGTGTCTAAACTCTTCTCCATGGCTGGACGCCCAAATAATATTCCTTTACGTGCTAAGGGGTATCTAGAGAGTGGGATAGGTTTAATAACTACCCTAACCCTAACGCGTACCCTAACCCTAACCCCTACCCTAACCCTAACACGTACCCTAATCCTAACCCGTATCCTAAACCGAGCCCTAACCCTTACACTAACCCTAACCCTAACACTAACCCATACCCTACGCCGTACCCGAACCCCTCCCCGAACCCGTACCCTAAGCCGTACCCTAACCCAAACCCTAAGCCTAACCCTAACCCTAGGCTACCCTTGACTGCTACTGCCTCCAATAGATTTCCTAAGCACTAGTGTTTTAAGGAACAGCTTAAAAAGAGAATCCTAATGTGATTTCTTTATAATGGGTGTGTTCCTTATCTTATCCTAGTGTCTAAACTCTTCTCCATGGCTGGACCCCCAAATAATATTCCTTTACGTGCTAAGGGGTATCTAGAGAGTGGGATAGGTTTAATAACTACCCTAACCCTAAAGCGTACCCTAACCCTAACCCCTACCCTAACCCTAACACGTACCCTAATCCTAACCCGTACCCTAAACTGAGACCTAAAGCTAAAACTAACCCTAACCCTAACCCTAACCCATACCCTACGCCGTACCCGAACCCCTACACGAACCCGTACCCTAAGCCGTACCCTAACCCTAACCCTAAGCCTAACCCTAACCCTAGGCTACCCTTGACTGCTTCTGCCACCAATAGATTTCCTAAGCACTAGTGCTTTAAGGAAAAGCTTAAAAAGAGAATCCTAATGTGATTTCTTTATAATGGGTGTGTTCCTTATCTTATCCTAGTGTCTAAACTCTTCTCCATGGCTGGACCCCCAAATAATATTCCTTTACGTGCTAAGGGGTATCTAGAGAGTGGGATAGGTTTAATAACTACCCTAACCCTAACGCGTACCCTAACCCTAACCCCTACCCTAACCCTAACACGTACCCTAATCGTAACCCGTACCCTAAACCGAGCCCTAACCCTAACACTAACCCTAACCCTAACCCTAACCCATACCCTACACCGTACCCGAACCCCTCCCCGAACCCGTACCCTAAGCCGTACCCTAACCCTAACCCTAAGCCTAACCCTAACCCTAGGCTACCCTTGACTGCTTCTGCCTCCAATAGATTTCCTAAGCACTAGTGTTTGAAGGAACAGCTTAAAAAGAGAATCCTAATGTGATTTCTTTATAATGGGTGTGTTCCTTATCTTATCCTAGTGTCTAAACTCTTCTCCATGGCTGGACCCCCAAATAATATTCCTTTACGTGCTAAGGGGTATCTAGAGAGTGGGATAGGTTTACTAACTACCCTAACCCTAACGTGTACCCTAACCCTAACCCCTACCCTAACCCTAACACGTACCCTAATCCTAACCCGTACCCTAAACCGAGCCCTAACCCTAACACTAACTCTAACACTAACCCTAACCCATACCCTACGCCATACCCGAACCCCTCCCCGAACCCCTACCCTAAGCCGTACCCTAACCCTAACCCTAAGCCTAACCCTAACCCTAGGCTACCCTTGACTGCTTCTGCCTCCAATAGATTTCCTAAGCACTAGTGTTTGAAGGAACAGCTTAAAAAGAGAATCCTAATGTGATTTCTTTATAATGGGTGTGTTCCTTATCTTACCCTAGTGTCTAAACTCTTCTCCATGGCTGGACCCCCAAATAATATTCCTTTACGTGCTAAGGGGTATGTAGAGAGTGGGATAGGTTTAATAACTACCCTAACCCTAACGCGTACCCTAACCCTAACCCCTACCCTAACCCTAACACGTACCCTAATCCTAAGCCGTACACTAAACCGAGCCCTAACCCTAACTCAAACCCTAACCCTAACCCATACCCTACGCCGTACCCGAACCCCTCCCCGAACCCGTAGCCTAAGCCGTACCCTAAGCCTAACCCTAAGCCTAACCCTAACCCTAGGCTACCCTTGACTGCTTCTGCCTCCAATAGATTTTCTAAGCACTAGTGTTTTAAGGAACGGCTTAAAAAGAGAATCTTAATGTGATTTCTTTATAATGGGTGTGTTCCTTATCTTATCCTAGTGTCTAAACTCTTCTCCATGGCTGGACGCCCAAATAATATTCCTTTACGTGCTAAGGGGTATCTAGAGAGTGGGATAGGTTTAATAACTACCCTAACCCTAACGCGTACCCTAACCCTAACCCCTACCCTAACCCTAACACGTACCCTAATCCTAACCCGTATCCTAAACCGAGCCCTAACCCTTACACTAACCCTAACCCTAACACTAACCCATACCCTACGCCGTACCCGAACCCCTCCCCGAACCCGTACCCTAAGCCGTACCCTAACCCAAACCCTAAGCCTAACCCTAACCCTAGGCTACCCTTGACTGCTACTGCCTCCAATAGATTTCCTAAGCACTAGTGTTTTAAGGAACAGCTTAAAAAGAGAATCCTAATGTGATTTCTTTATAATGGGTGTGTTCCTTATCTTATCCTAGTGTCTAAACTCTTCTCCATGGCTGGACCCCCAAATAATATTCCTTTACGTGCTAAGGGGTATCTAGAGAGTGGGATAGGTTTAATAACTACCCTAACCCTAAAGCGTACCCTAACCCTAACCCCTACCCTAACCCTAACACGTACCCTAATCCTAACCCGTACCCTAAACTGAGACCTAAAGCTAAAACTAACCCTAACCCTAACCCTAACCCATACCCTACGCCGTACCCGAACCCCTACACGAACCCGTACCCTAAGCCGTACCCTAACCCTAACCCTAAGCCTAACCCTAACCCTAGGCTACCCTTGACTGCTTCTGCCACCAATAGATTTCCTAAGCACTAGTGCTTTAAGGAAAAGCTTAAAAAGAGAATCCTAATGTGATTTCTTTATAATGGGTGTGTTCCTTATCTTATCCTAGTGTCTAAACTCTTCTCCATGGCTGGACCCCCAAATAATATTCCTTTACGTGCTAAGGGGTATCTAGAGAGTGGGATAGGTTTAATAACTACCCTAACCCTAACGCGTACCCTAACCCTAACCCCTACCCTAACCCTAACACGTACCCTAATCGTAACCCGTACCCTAAACCGAGCCCTAACCCTAACACTAACCCTAACCCTAACCCTAACCCATACCCTACACCGTACCCGAACCCCTCCCCGAACCCGTACCCTAAGCCGTACCCTAACCCTAACCCTAAGCCTAACCCTAACCCTAGGCTACCCTTGACTGCTTCTGCCTCCAATAGATTTCCTAAGCACTAGTGTTTGAAGGAACAGCTTAAAAAGAGAATCCTAATGTGATTTCTTTATAATGGGTGTGTTCCTTATCTTATCCTAGTGTCTAAACTCTTCTCCATGGCTGGACCCCCAAATAATATTCCTTTACGTGCTAAGGGGTATCTAGAGAGTGGGATAGGTTTACTAACTACCCTAACCCTAACGTGTACCCTAACCCTAACCCCTACCCTAACCCTAACACGTACCCTAATCCTAACCCGTACCCTAAACCGAGCCCTAACCCTAACACTAACTCTAACACTAACCCTAACCCATACCCTACGCCATACCCGAACCCCTCCCCGAACCCCTACCCTAAGCCGTACCCTAACCCTAACCCTAAGCCTAACCCTAACCCTAGGCTACCCTTGACTGCTTCTGCCTCCAATAGATTTCCTAAGCACTAGTGTTTGAAGGAACAGCTTAAAAAGAGAATCCTAATGTGATTTCTTTATAATGGGTGTGTTCCTTATCTTACCCTAGTGTCTAAACTCTTCTCCATGGCTGGACCCCCAAATAATATTGCTTTACGTGCTAAGGGGTATCTAGAGAGTGGGATAGGTTTAATAACTACCCTAACCCTAACGCGTACCCTAACCCTAACCCCTACCCTAACCCTAACACGTACCCTAATCCTAACCCGTACCCTGAACCGAGCCCTAACCCTAACACTAACCCTAACCCTAACCCTAACCCATACCCTACGCCGTACCCGAACCCCTCCCCGAACCCGTACCCTAAGCCTAACCCTAAGCCTAACCCTAACCCTAGGCTACCCTTGACTGCTTCTGCCTCCAATAGATTTCCTAAGCACTAGTGTTTTAAGGAACGGCTTAAAAACAGAATCCTAATGTGATTTCTTTATAATGGGTGTGTTCCTTATCTTATCCTAGTGTCTAAACTCTTCTCCATGGCTAGACCCCCAAATAATATTCCTTTACGTGCTAAGGGGTATCTAGAGAGTGGGATAGGTTTAATAACTACCCTAACCCTAACGTGTACCCTAACCCTAACCCCTACCCTAACCCTAACACGTACCCTAATCCTAGCCCGTACCCTAAACTGAGCCCTAACCCTAACACTAACCCTAACCCTAACCCTAACCCATACCCTACGCCGTACCCGAACCCCTCCCCGAACCCGTACCCTAAGCCGTACCCTAAGCCTAACCCTAAGCCTAACCCTAACCCTAGGCTACCCTTGACTGCTTCTGCCTCCAATAGATTTCCTAAGCACTAGTGTTTGAAGGAACAGCTTAAAAAGAGAATCCTAATGTGATTTCTTTATAATGGGTGTGTTCCTTATCTTATCCTAGTGTCTAAACTCTTCTCCATGGCTGGACCCCCAAATAATATTCCTTTACGTGCTAAGGGGTATCTAGAGAGTGGGATAGGTTTAATAACTACCCTAACCCTAACGCGTACCCTAACCCTAACCCCTACCCTAACCCTAAAACGTACCCTAATCCTAACCCGTACACTAAACCGAGCCCTAACCCTAACTCAAACCCTAACCCTAACCCATACCCTACGCCGTACCCGAACCCCTCCCCGAACCCGTACCCTAAGCCGTACCCTAAGCCTAACCCTAAGCCTAACCCTAACCCTAGGCTACCCTTGACTGCTTCTGCCTCCAATAGATTTCCTAAGCACTAGTGTTTGAAGGAACAGCTTAAAAAGAGAATCCTAATGTGATTTCTTTATAATGGGTGTGTTCCTTATCTTATCCTAGTGTCTAAACTCTTCTCCATGGCTGGACCCCCAAATAATATTCCTTTACGTGCTAAGGGGTATGTAGAGAGTGGGATAGGTTTAATAACTACCCTAACCCTAACGCGTACCCTAACCCTAACCCCTACCCTAACCCTAACACGTACCCTAATCCTAAGCCGTACACTAAACCGAGCCCTAACCCTAACTCAAACCCTAACCCTAACCCATACCCTACGCCGTACCCGAACCCCTCCCCGAACCCGTAGCCTAAGCCGTACCCTAAGCCTAACCCTAAGCCTAACCCTAACCCTAGGCTACCCTTGACTGCTTCTGCCTCCAATAGATTTTCTAAGCACTAGTGTTTTAAGGAACGGCTTAAAAAGAGAATCTTAATGTGATTTCTTTATAATGGGTGTGTTCCTTATCTTATCCTAGTGTCTAAACTCTTCTCCATGGCTGGACGCCCAAATAATATTCCTTTACGTGCTAAGGGGTATCTAGAGAGTGGGATAGGTTTAATAACTACCCTAACCCTAACGCGTACCCTAACCCTAACCCCTACCCTAACCCTAACACGTACCCTAATCCTAACCCGTATCCTAAACCGAGCCCTAACCCTTACACTAACCCTAACCCTAACACTAACCCATACCCTACGCCGTACCCGAACCCCTCCCCGAACCCGTACCCTAAGCCGTACCCTAACCCAAACCCTAAGCCTAACCCTAACCCTAGGCTACCCTTGACTGCTACTGCCTCCAATAGATTTCCTAAGCACTAGTGTTTTAAGGAACAGCTTAAAAAGAGAATCCTAATGTGATTTCTTTATAATGGGTGTGTTCCTTATCTTATCCTAGTGTCTAAACTCTTCTCCATGGCTGGACCCCCAAATAATATTCCTTTACGTGCTAAGGGGTATCTAGAGAGTGGGATAGGTTTAATAACTACCCTAACCCTAAAGCGTACCCTAACCCTAACCCCTACCCTAACCCTAACACGTACCCTAATCCTAACCCGTACCCTAAACTGAGACCTAAAGCTAAAACTAACCCTAACCCTAACCCTAACCCATACCCTACGCCGTACCCGAACCCCTACACGAACCCGTACCCTAAGCCGTACCCTAACCCTAACCCTAAGCCTAACCCTAACCCTAGGCTACCCTTGACTGCTTCTGCCACCAATAGATTTCCTAAGCACTAGTGCTTTAAGGAAAAGCTTAAAAAGAGAATCCTAATGTGATTTCTTTATAATGGGTGTGTTCCTTATCTTATCCTAGTGTCTAAACTCTTCTCCATGGCTGGACCCCCAAATAATATTCCTTTACGTGCTAAGGGGTATCTAGAGAGTGGGATAGGTTTAATAACTACCCTAACCCTAAAGCGTACCCTAACCCTAACCCCTACCCTAACCCTAACACGTACCCTAATCCTAACCCGTACCCTAAACTGAGACCTAAAGCTAAAACTAACCCTAACCCTAACCCTAACCCATACCCTACGCCGTACCCGAACCCCTACACGAACCCGTACCCTAAGCCGTACCCTAACCCTAACCCTAAGCCTAACCCTAACCCTAGGCTACCCTTGACTGCTTCTGCCACCAATAGATTTCCTAAGCACTAGTGCTTTAAGGAAAAGCTTAAAAAGAGAATCCTAATGTGATTTCTTTATAATGGGTGTGTTCCTTATCTTATCCTAGTGTCTAAACTCTTCTCCATGGCTGGACCCCCAAATAATATTCCTTTACGTGCTAAGGGGTATCTAGAGAGTGGGATAGGTTTAATAACTACCCTAACCCTAACGCGTACCCTAACCCTAACCCCTACCCTAACCCTAACACGTACCCTAATCGTAACCCGTACCCTAAACCGAGCCCTAACCCTAACACTAACCCTAACCCTAACCCTAACCCATACCCTACACCGTACCCGAACCCCTCCCCGAACCCGTACCCTAAGCCGTACCCTAACCCTAACCCTAAGCCTAACCCTAACCCTAGGCTACCCTTGACTGCTTCTGCCTCCAATAGATTTCCTAAGCACTAGTGTTTGAAGGAACAGCTTAAAAAGAGAATCCTAATGTGATTTCTTTATAATGGGTGTGTTCCTTATCTTATCCTAGTGTCTAAACTCTTCTCCATGGCTGGACCCCCAAATAATATTCCTTTACGTGCTAAGGGGTATCTAGAGAGTGGGATAGGTTTACTAACTACCCTAACCCTAACGTGTACCCTAACCCTAACCCCTACCCTAACCCTAACACGTACCCTAATCCTAACCCGTACCCTAAACCGAGCCCTAACCCTAACACTAACTCTAACACTAACCCTAACCCATACCCTACGCCGTACCCGAACCCCTCCCCGAACCCCTACCCTAAGCCGTACCCTAACCCTAACCCTAAGCCTAACCCTAACCCTAGGCTACCCTTGACTGCTTCTGCCTCCAATAGATTTCCTAAGCACTAGTGTTTGAAGGAACAGCTTAAAAAGAGAATCCTAATGTGATTTCTTTATAATGGGTGTGTTCCTTATCTTACCCTAGTGTCTAAACTCTTCTCCATGGCTGGACCCCCAAATAATATTGCTTTACGTGCTAAGGGGTATCTAGAGAGTGGGATAGGTTTAATAACTACCCTAACCCTAACGCGTACCCTAACCCTAACCCCTACCCTAACCCTAACACGTACCCTAATCCTAACCCGTACCCTGAACCGAGCCCTAACCCTAACACTAACCCTAACCCTAACCCTAACCCATACCCTACGCCGTACCCGAACCCCTCCCCGAACCCGTACCCTAAGCCTAACCCTAAGCCTAACCCTAACCCTAGGCTACCCTTGACTGCTTCTGCCTCCAATAGATTTCCTAAGCACTAGTGTTTGAAGGAACAGCTTAAAAAGAGAATCCTAATGTGATTTCTTTATAATGGGTGTGTTCCTTATCTTATCCTAGTGTCTAAACTCTTCTCCATGGCTGGACCCCCAAATAATATTCCTTTACGTGCTAAGGGGTATCTAGAGAGTGGGATAGGTTTAATAACTACCCTAACCCTAACGCGTACCCTAACCCTAACCCCTACCCTAACCCTAAAACGTACCCTAATCCTAACCCGTACACTAAACCGAGCCCTAACCCTAACTCAAACCCTAACCCTAACCCATACCCTACGCCGTACCCGAACCCCTCCCCGAACCCGTACCCTAAGCCGTACCCTAAGCCTAACCCTAAGCCTAACCCTAACCCTAGGCTACCCTTGACTGCTTCTGCCTCCAATAGATTTCCTAAGCACTAGTGTTTGAAGGAACAGCTTAAAAAGAGAATCCTAATGTGATTTCTTTATAATGGGTGTGTTCCTTATCTTATCCTAGTGTCTAAACTCTTCTCCATGGCTGGACCCCCAAATAATATTCCTTTACGTGCTAAGGGGTATGTAGAGAGTGGGATAGGTTTAATAACTACCCTAACCCTAACGCGTACCCTAACCCTAACCCCTACCCTAACCCTAACACGTACCCTAATCCTAAGCCGTACACTAAACCGAGCCCTAACCCTAACTCAAACCCTAACCCTAACCCATACCCTACGCCGTACCCGAACCCCTCCCCGAACCCGTAGCCTAAGCCGTACCCTAAGCCTAACCCTAAGCCTAACCCTAACCCTAGGCTACCCTTGACTGCTTCTGCCTCCAATAGATTTTCTAAGCACTAGTGTTTTAAGGAACGGCTTAAAAAGAGAATCTTAATGTGATTTCTTTATAATGGGTGTGTTCCTTATCTTATCCTAGTGTCTAAACTCTTCTCCATGGCTGGACGCCCAAATAATATTCCTTTACGTGCTAAGGGGTATCTAGAGAGTGGGATAGGTTTAATAACTACCCTAACCCTAACGCGTACCCTAACCCTAACCCCTACCCTAACCCTAACACGTACCCTAATCCTAACCCGTATCCTAAACCGAGCCCTAACCCTTACACTAACCCTAACCCTAACACTAACCCATACCCTACGCCGTACCCGAACCCCTCCCCGAACCCGTACCCTAAGCCGTACCCTAACCCAAACCCTAAGCCTAACCCTAACCCTAGGCTACCCTTGACTGCTACTGCCTCCAATAGATTTCCTAAGCACTAGTGTTTTAAGGAACAGCTTAAAAAGAGAATCCTAATGTGATTTCTTTATAATGGGTGTGTTCCTTATCTTATCCTAGTGTCTAAACTCTTCTCCATGGCTGGACCCCCAAATAATATTCCTTTACGTGCTAAGGGGTATCTAGAGAGTGGGATAGGTTTAATAACTACCCTAACCCTAAAGCGTACCCTAACCCTAACCCCTACCCTAACCCTAACACGTACCCTAATCCTAACCCGTACCCTAAACTGAGACCTAAAGCTAAAACTAACCCTAACCCTAACCCTAACCCATACCCTACGCCGTACCCGAACCCCTACACGAACCCGTACCCTAAGCCGTACCCTAACCCTAACCCTAAGCCTAACCCTAACCCTAGGCTACCCTTGACTGCTTCTGCCACCAATAGATTTCCTAAGCACTAGTGCTTTAAGGAAAAGCTTAAAAAGAGAATCCTAATGTGATTTCTTTATAATGGGTGTGTTCCTTATCTTATCCTAGTGTCTAAACTCTTCTCCATGGCTGGACCCCCAAATAATATTCCTTTACGTGCTAAGGGGTATCTAGAGAGTGGGATAGGTTTAATAACTACCCTAACCCTAACGCGTACCCTAACCCTAACCCCTACCCTAACCCTAACACGTACCCTAATCGTAACCCGTACCCTAAACCGAGCCCTAACCCTAACACTAACCCTAACCCTAACCCTAACCCATACCCTACACCGTACCCGAACCCCTCCCCGAACCCGTACCCTAAGCCGTACCCTAACCCTAACCCTAAGCCTAACCCTAACCCTAGGCTACCCTTGACTGCTTCTGCCTCCAATAGATTTCCTAAGCACTAGTGTTTGAAGGAACAGCTTAAAAAGAGAATCCTAATGTGATTTCTTTATAATGGGTGTGTTCCTTATCTTATCCTAGTGTCTAAACTCTTCTCCATGGCTGGACCCCCAAATAATATTCCTTTACGTGCTAAGGGGTATCTAGAGAGTGGGATAGGTTTACTAACTACCCTAACCCTAACGTGTACCCTAACCCTAACCCCTACCCTAACCCTAACACGTACCCTAATCCTAACCCGTACCCTAAACCGAGCCCTAACCCTAACACTAACTCTAACACTAACCCTAACCCATACCCTACGCCATACCCGAACCCCTCCCCGAACCCCTACCCTAAGCCGTACCCTAACCCTAACCCTAAGCCTAACCCTAACCCTAGGCTACCCTTGACTGCTTCTGCCTCCAATAGATTTCCTAAGCACTAGTGTTTGAAGGAACAGCTTAAAAAGAGAATCCTAATGTGATTTCTTTATAATGGGTGTGTTCCTTATCTTACCCTAGTGTCTAAACTCTTCTCCATGGCTGGACCCCCAAATAATATTGCTTTACGTGCTAAGGGGTATCTAGAGAGTGGGATAGGTTTAATAACTACCCTAACCCTAACGCGTACCCTAACCCTAACCCCTACCCTAACCCTAACACGTACCCTAATCCTAACCCGTACCCTGAACCGAGCCCTAACCCTAACACTAACCCTAACCCTAACCCTAACCCATACCCTACGCCGTACCCGAACCCCTCCCCGAACCCGTACCCTAAGCCTAACCCTAAGCCTAACCCTAACCCTAGGCTACCCTTGACTGCTTCTGCCTCCAATAGATTTCCTAAGCACTAGTGTTTTAAGGAACGGCTTAAAAACAGAATCCTAATGTGATTTCTTTATAATGGGTGTGTTCCTTATCTTATCCTAGTGTCTAAACTCTTCTCCATGGCTAGACCCCCAAATAATATTCCTTTACGTGCTAAGGGGTATCTAGAGAGTGGGATAGGTTTAATAACTACCCTAACCCTAACGTGTACCCTAACCCTAACCCCTACCCTAACCCTAACACGTACCCTAATCCTAGCCCGTACCCTAAACTGAGCCCTAACCCTAACACTAACCCTAACCCTAACCCTAACCCATACCCTACGCCGTACCCGAACCCCTCCCCGAACCCGTACCCTAAGCCGTACCCTAAGCCTAACCCTAAGCCTAACCCTAACCCTAGGCTACCCTTGACTGCTTCTGCCTCCAATAGATTTCCTAAGCACTAGTGTTTGAAGGAACAGCTTAAAAAGAGAATCCTAATGTGATTTCTTTATAATGGGTGTGTTCCTTATCTTATCCTAGTGTCTAAACTCTTCTCCATGGCTGGACCCCCAAATAATATTCCTTTACGTGCTAAGGGGTATCTAGAGAGTGGGATAGGTTTAATAACTACCCTAACCCTAACGCGTACCCTAACCCTAACCCCTACCCTAACCCTAAAACGTACCCTAATCCTAACCCGTACACTAAACCGAGCCCTAACCCTAACTCAAACCCTAACCCTAACCCATACCCTACGCCGTACCCGAACCCCTCCCCGAACCCGTACCCTAAGCCGTACCCTAAGCCTAACCCTAAGCCTAACCCTAACCCTAGGCTACCCTTGACTGCTTCTGCCTCCAATAGATTTCCTAAGCACTAGTGTTTGAAGGAACAGCTTAAAAAGAGAATCCTAATGTGATTTCTTTATAATGGGTGTGTTCCTTATCTTATCCTAGTGTCTAAACTCTTCTCCATGGCTGGACCCCCAAATAATATTCCTTTACGTGCTAAGGGGTATGTAGAGAGTGGGATAGGTTTAATAACTACCCTAACCCTAACGCGTACCCTAACCCTAACCCCTACCCTAACCCTAACACGTACCCTAATCCTAAGCCGTACACTAAACCGAGCCCTAACCCTAACTCAAACCCTAACCCTAACCCATACCCTACGCCGTACCCGAACCCCTCCCCGAACCCGTAGCCTAAGCCGTACCCTAAGCCTAACCCTAAGCCTAACCCTAACCCTAGGCTACCCTTGACTGCTTCTGCCTCCAATAGATTTTCTAAGCACTAGTGTTTTAAGGAACGGCTTAAAAAGAGAATCTTAATGTGATTTCTTTATAATGGGTGTGTTCCTTATCTTATCCTAGTGTCTAAACTCTTCTCCATGGCTGGACGCCCAAATAATATTCCTTTACGTGCTAAGGGGTATCTAGAGAGTGGGATAGGTTTAATAACTACCCTAACCCTAACGCGTACCCTAACCCTAACCCCTACCCTAACCCTAACACGTACCCTAATCCTAACCCGTATCCTAAACCGAGCCCTAACCCTTACACTAACCCTAACCCTAACACTAACCCATACCCTACGCCGTACCCGAACCCCTCCCCGAACCCGTACCCTAAGCCGTACCCTAACCCAAACCCTAAGCCTAACCCTAACCCTAGGCTACCCTTGACTGCTACTGCCTCCAATAGATTTCCTAAGCACTAGTGTTTTAAGGAACAGCTTAAAAAGAGAATCCTAATGTGATTTCTTTATAATGGGTGTGTTCCTTATCTTATCCTAGTGTCTAAACTCTTCTCCATGGCTGGACCCCCAAATAATATTCCTTTACGTGCTAAGGGGTATCTAGAGAGTGGGATAGGTTTAATAACTACCCTAACCCTAAAGCGTACCCTAACCCTAACCCCTACCCTAACCCTAACACGTACCCTAATCCTAACCCGTACCCTAAACTGAGACCTAAAGCTAAAACTAACCCTAACCCTAACCCTAACCCATACCCTACGCCGTACCCGAACCCCTACACGAACCCGTACCCTAAGCCGTACCCTAACCCTAACCCTAAGCCTAACCCTAACCCTAGGCTACCCTTGACTGCTTCTGCCACCAATAGATTTCCTAAGCACTAGTGCTTTAAGGAAAAGCTTAAAAAGAGAATCCTAATGTGATTTCTTTATAATGGGTGTGTTCCTTATCTTATCCTAGTGTCTAAACTCTTCTCCATGGCTGGACCCCCAAATAATATTCCTTTACGTGCTAAGGGGTATCTAGAGAGTGGGATAGGTTTAATAACTACCCTAACCCTAAAGCGTACCCTAACCCTAACCCCTACCCTAACCCTAACACGTACCCTAATCCTAACCCGTACCCTAAACTGAGACCTAAAGCTAAAACTAACCCTAACCCTAACCCTAACCCATACCCTACGCCGTACCCGAACCCCTACACGAACCCGTACCCTAAGCCGTACCCTAACCCTAACCCTAAGCCTAACCCTAACCCTAGGCTACCCTTGACTGCTTCTGCCACCAATAGATTTCCTAAGCACTAGTGCTTTAAGGAAAAGCTTAAAAAGAGAATCCTAATGTGATTTCTTTATAATGGGTGTGTTCCTTATCTTATCCTAGTGTCTAAACTCTTCTCCATGGCTGGACCCCCAAATAATATTCCTTTACGTGCTAAGGGGTATCTAGAGAGTGGGATAGGTTTAATAACTACCCTAACCCTAACGCGTACCCTAACCCTAACCCCTACCCTAACCCTAACACGTACCCTAATCGTAACCCGTACCCTAAACCGAGCCCTAACCCTAACACTAACCCTAACCCTAACCCTAACCCATACCCTACACCGTACCCGAACCCCTCCCCGAACCCGTACCCTAAGCCGTACCCTAACCCTAACCCTAAGCCTAACCCTAACCCTAGGCTACCCTTGACTGCTTCTGCCTCCAATAGATTTCCTAAGCACTAGTGTTTGAAGGAACAGCTTAAAAAGAGAATCCTAATGTGATTTCTTTATAATGGGTGTGTTCCTTATCTTATCCTAGTGTCTAAACTCTTCTCCATGGCTGGACCCCCAAATAATATTCCTTTACGTGCTAAGGGGTATCTAGAGAGTGGGATAGGTTTACTAACTACCCTAACCCTAACGTGTACCCTAACCCTAACCCCTACCCTAACCCTAACACGTACCCTAATCCTAACCCGTACCCTAAACCGAGCCCTAACCCTAACACTAACTCTAACACTAACCCTAACCCATACCCTACGCCGTACCCGAACCCCTCCCCGAACCCCTACCCTAAGCCGTACCCTAACCCTAACCCTAAGCCTAACCCTAACCCTAGGCTACCCTTGACTGCTTCTGCCTCCAATAGATTTCCTAAGCACTAGTGTTTGAAGGAACAGCTTAAAAAGAGAATCCTAATGTGATTTCTTTATAATGGGTGTGTTCCTTATCTTACCCTAGTGTCTAAACTCTTCTCCATGGCTGGACCCCCAAATAATATTGCTTTACGTGCTAAGGGGTATCTAGAGAGTGGGATAGGTTTAATAACTACCCTAACCCTAACGCGTACCCTAACCCTAACCCCTACCCTAACCCTAACACGTACCCTAATCCTGACCCGTACCCTGAACCGAGCCCTAACCCTAACACTAACCCTAACCCTAACCCTAACCCATACCCTACGCCGTACCCGAACCCCTCCCCGAACCCGTACCCTAAGCCTAACCCTAAGCCTAACCCTAACCCTAGGCTACCCTTGACTGCTTCTGCCTCCAATAGATTTCCTAAGCACTAGTGTTTTAAGGAACGGCTTAAAAACAGAATCCTAATGTGATTTCTTTATAATGGGTGTGTTCCTTATCTTATCCTAGTGTCTAAACTCTTCTCCATGGCTAGACCCCCAAATAATATTCCTTTACGTGCTAAGGGGTATCTAGAGAGTGGGATAGGTTTAATAACTACCCTAACCCTAACGTGTACCCTAACCCTAACCCCTACCCTAACCCTAACACGTACCCTAATCCTAGCCCGTACCCTAAACTGAGCCCTAACCCTAACACTAACCCTAACCCTAACCCTAACCCATACCCTACGCCGTACCCGAACCCCTCCCCGAACCCGTACCCTAAGCCGTACCCTAAGCCTAAACCTAAGCCTAACCCTAACCCTAGGCTACCCTTGACTGCTTCTGCCTCCAATAGATTTCCTAAGCACTAGTGTTTGAAGGAACAGCTTAAAAAGAGAATCCTAATGTGATTTCTTTATAATGGGTGTGTTCCTTATCTTATCCTAGTGTCTAAACTCTTCTCCATGGCTGGACCCCCAAATAATATTCCTTTACGTGCTAAGGGGTATGTAGAGAGTGGGATAGGTTTAATAACTACCCTAACCCTAACGCGTACCCTAACCCTAACCCCTACCCTAACCCTAAAATGTACCCTAATCCTAACCCGTACACTAAACCGAGCCCTAACCCTAACTCAAACCCTAACCCTAACCCATACCCTACGCCGTACCCGAACCCCTCCCCGAACCCGTACCCTAAGCCGTACCCTAAGCCTAACCCTAAGCCTAACCCTAACCCTAGGCTACCCTTGACTGCTTCTGCCTCCAATAGATTTCCTAAGCACTAGTGTTTGAAGGAACAGCTTAAAAAGAGAATCCTAATGTGATTTCTTTATAATGGGTGTGTTCCTTATCTTATCCTAGTGTCTAAACTCTTCTCCATGGCTGGACCCCCAAATAATATTCCTTTACGTGCTAAGGGGTATGTAGAGAGTGGGATAGGTTTAATAACTACCCTAACCCTAACGCGTACCCTAACCCTAACCCCTACCCTAACCCTAACACGTACCCTAATCCTAAGCCGTACACTAAACCGAGCCCTAACCCTAACTCAAACCCTAACCCTAACCCATACCCTACGCCGTACCCGAACCCCTCCCCGAACCCGTAGCCTAAGCCGTACCCTAAGCCTAACCCTAAGCCTAACCCTAACCCTAGGCTACCCTTGACTGCTTCTGCCTCCAATAGATTTTCTAAGCACTAGTGTTTTAAGGAACGGCTTAAAAAGAGAATCTTAATGTGATTTCTTTATAATGGGTGTGTTCCTTATCTTATCCTAGTGTCTAAACTCTTCTCCATGGCTGGACGCCCAAATAATATTCCTTTACGTGCTAAGGGGTATCTAGAGAGTGGGATAGGTTTAATAACTACCCTAACCCTAACGCGTACCCTAACCCTAACCCCTACCCTAACCCTAACACGTACCCTAATCCTAACCCGTATCCTAAACCGAGCCCTAACCCTTACACTAACCCTATCCCTAACACTAACCCATACCCTACGCCGTACCCGAACCCCTCCCCGAACCCGTACCCTAAGCCGTACCCTAACCCAAACCCTAAGCCTAACCCTAACCCTAGGCTACCCTTGACTGCTACTGCCTCCAATAGATTTCCTAAGCACTAGTGTTTTAAGGAACAGCTTAAAAAGAGAATCCTAATGTGATTTCTTTATAATGGGTGTGTTCCTTATCTTATCCTAGTGTCTAAACTCTTCTCCATGGCTGGACCCCCAAATAATATTCCTTTACGTGCTAAGGGGTATCTAGAGAGTGGGATAGGTTTAATAACTACCCTAACCCTAAAGCGTACCCTAACCCTAACCCCTACCCTAACCCTAACACGTACCCTAATCCTAACCCGTACCCTAAACTGAGACCTAAAGCTAAAACTAACCCTAACCCTAACCCTAACCCATACCCTACGCCGTACCCGAACCCCTACACGAACCCGTACCCTAAGCCGTACCCTAACCCTAACCCTAAGCCTAACCCTAACCCTAGGCTACCCTTGACTGCTTCTGCCACCAATAGATTTCCTAAGCACTAGTGCTTTAAGGAAAAGCTTAAAAAGAGAATCCTAATGTGATTTCTTTATAATGGGTGTGTTCCTTATCTTATCCTAGTGTCTAAACTCTTCTCCATGGCTGGACCCCCAAATAATATTCCTTTACGTGCTAAGGGGTATCTAGAGAGTGGGATAGGTTTAATAACTACCCTAACCCTAACGCGTACCCTAACCCTAACCCCTACCCTAACCCTAACACGTACCCTAATCGTAACCCGTACCCTAAACCGAGCCCTAACCCTAACACTAACCCTAACCCTAACCCTAACCCATACCCTACACCGTACCCGAACCCCTCCCCGAACCCGTACCCTAAGCCGTACCCTAACCCTAACCCTAAGCCTAACCCTAACCCTAGGCTACCCTTGACTGCTTCTGCCTCCAATAGATTTCCTAAGCACTAGTGTTTGAAGGAACAGCTTAAAAAGAGAATCCTAATGTGATTTCTTTATAATGGGTGTGTTCCTTATCTTATCCTAGTGTCTAAACTCTTCTCCATGGCTGGACCCCCAAATAATATTCCTTTACGTGCTAAGGGGTATCTAGAGAGTGGGATAGGTTTACTAACTACCCTAACCCTAACGTGTACCCTAACCCTAACCCCTACCCTAACCCTAACACGTACCCTAATCCTAACCCGTACCCTAAACCGAGCCCTAACCCTAACACTAACTCTAACACTAACCCTAACCCATACCCTACGCCGTACCCGAACCCCTCCCCGAACCCCTACCCTAAGCCGTACCCTAACCCTAACCCTAAGCCTAACCCTAACCCTAGGCTACCCTTGACTGCTTCTGCCTCCAATAGATTTCCTAAGCACTAGTGTTTGAAGGAACAGCTTAAAAAGAGAATCCTAATGTGATTTCTTTATAATGGGTGTGTTCCTTATCTTACCCTAGTGTCTAAACTCTTCTCCATGGCTGGACCCCCAAATAATATTGCTTTACGTGCTAAGGGGTATCTAGAGAGTGGGATAGGTTTAATAACTACCCTAACCCTAACGCGTACCCTAACCCTAACCCCTACCCTAACCCTAACACGTACCCTAATCCTAGCCCGTACCCTAAACTGAGCCCTAACCCTAACACTAACCCTAACCCTAACCCTAACCCATACCCTACGCCGTACCCGAACCCCTCCCCGAACCCGTACCCTAAGCCGTACCCTAAGCCTAAACCTAAGCCTAACCCTAACCCTAGGCTACCCTTGACTGCTTCTGCCTCCAATAGATTTCCTAAGCACTAGTGTTTGAAGGAACAGCTTAAAAAGAGAATCCTAATGTGATTTCTTTATAATGGGTGTGTTCCTTATCTTATCCTAGTGTCTAAACTCTTCTCCATGGCTGGACCCCCAAATAATATTCCTTTACGTGCTAAGGGGTATGTAGAGAGTGGGATAGGTTTAATAACTACCCTAACCCTAACGCGTACCCTAACCCTAACCCCTACCCTAACCCTAAAACGTACCCTAATCCTAACCCGTACACTAAACCGAGCCCTAACCCTAACTCAAACCCTAACCCTAACCCATACCCTACGCCGTACCCGAACCCCTCCCCGAACCCGTACCCTAAGCCGTACCCTAAGCCTAACCCTAAGCCTAACCCTAACCCTAGGCTACCCTTGACTGCTTCTGCCTCCAATAGATTTCCTAAGCACTAGTGTTTGAAGGAACAGCTTAAAAAGAGAATCCTAATGTGATTTCTTTATAATGGGTGTGTTCCTTATCTTATCCTAGTGTCTAAACTCTTCTCCATGGCTGGACCCCCAAATAATATTCCTTTACGTGCTAAGGGGTATGTAGAGAGTGGGATAGGTTTAATAACTACCCTAACCCTAACGCGTACCCTAACCCTAACCCCTACCCTAACCCTAACACGTACCCTAATCCTAAGCCGTACACTAAACCGAGCCCTAACCCTAACTCAAACCCTAACCCTAATCCATACCCTACGCCGTACCCGAACCCCTCCCCGAACCCGTAGCCTAAGCCGTACCCTAAGCCTAACCCTAAGCCTAACCCTAACCCTAGGCTACCCTTGACTGCTTCTGCCTCCAATAGATTTTCTAAGCACTAGTGTTTTAAGGAACGGCTTAAAAAGAGAATCTTAATGTGATTTCTTTATAATGGGTGTGTTCCTTATCTTATCCTAGTGTCTAAACTCTTCTCCATGGCTGGACGCCCAAATAATATTCCTTTACGTGCTAAGGGGTATCTAGAGAGTGGGATAGGTTTAATAACTACCCTAACCCTAACGCGTACCCTAACCCTAACCCCTACCCTAACCCTAACACGTACCCTAATCCTAACCCGTATCCTAAACCGAGCCCTAACCCTTACACTAACCCTAACCCTAACACTAACCCATACCCTACGCCGTACCCGAACCCCTCCCCGAACCCGTACCCTAAGCCGTACCCTAACCCAAACCCTAAGCCTAACCCTAACCCTAGGCTACCCTTGACTGCTACTGCCTCCAATAGATTTCCTAAGCACTAGTGTTTTAAGGAACAGCTTAAAAAGAGAATCCTAATGTGATTTCTTTATAATGGGTGTGTTCCTTATCTTATCCTAGTGTCTAAACTCTTCTCCATGGCTGGACCCCCAAATAATATTCCTTTACGTGCTAAGGGGTATCTAGAGAGTGGGATAGGTTTAATAACTACCCTAACCCTAAAGCGTACCCTAACCCTAACCCCTACCCTAACCCTAACACGTACCCTAATCCTAACCCGTACCCTAAACTGAGACCTAAAGCTAAAACTAACCCTAACCCTAACCCTAACCCATACCCTACGCCGTACCCGAACCCCTACACGAACCCGTACCCTAAGCCGTACCCTAACCCTAACCCTAAGCCTAACCCTAACCCTAGGCTACCCTTGACTGCTTCTGCCACCAATAGATTTCCTAAGCACTAGTGCTTTAAGGAAAAGCTTAAAAAGAGAATCCTAATGTGATTTCTTTATAATGGGTGTGTTCCTTATCTTATCCTAGTGTCTAAACTCTTCTCCATGGCTGGACCCCCAAATAATATTCCTTTACGTGCTAAGGGGTATCTAGAGAGTGGGATAGGTTTAATAACTACCCTAACCCTAACGCGTACCCTAACCCTAACCCCTACCCTAACCCTAACACGTACCCTAATCGTAACCCGTACCCTAAACCGAGCCCTAACCCTAACACTAACCCTAACCCTAACCCTAACCCATACCCTACACCGTACCCGAACCCCTCCCCGAACCCGTACCCTAAGCCGTACCCTAACCCTAACCCTAAGCCTAACCCTAACCCTAGGCTACCCTTGACTGCTTCTGCCTCCAATAGATTTCCTAAGCACTAGTGTTTGAAGGAACAGCTTAAAAAGAGAATCCTAATGTGATTTCTTTATAATGGGTGTGTTCCTTATCTTATCCTAGTGTCTAAACTCTTCTCCATGGCTGGACCCCCAAATAATATTCCTTTACGTGCTAAGGGGTATCTAGAGAGTGGGATAGGTTTACTAACTACCCTAACCCTAACGTGTACCCTAACCCTAACCCCTACCCTAACCCTAACACGTACCCTAATCCTAACCCGTACCCTAAACCGAGCCCTAACCCTAACACTAACTCTAACACTAACCCTAACCCATACCCTACGCCATACCCGAACCCCTCCCCGAACCCCTACCCTAAGCCGTACCCTAACCCTAACCCTAAGCCTAACCCTAACCCTAGGCTACCCTTGACTGCTTCTGCCTCCAATAGATTTCCTAAGCACTAGTGTTTGAAGGAACAGCTTAAAAAGAGAATCCTAATGTGATTTCTTTATAATGGGTGTGTTCCTTATCTTACCCTAGTGTCTAAACTCTTCTCCATGGCTGGACCCCCAAATAATATTGCTTTACGTGCTAAGGGGTATCTAGAGAGTGGGATAGGTTTAATAACTACCCTAACCCTAACGCGTACCCTAACCCTAACCCCTACCCTAACCCTAACACGTACCCTAATCCTAACCCGTACCCTGAACCGAGCCCTAACCCTAACACTAACCCTAACCCTAACCCTAACCCATACCCTACGCCGTACCCGAACCCCTCCCCGAACCCGTACCCTAAGCCTAACCCTAAGCCTAACCCTAACCCTAGGCTACCCTTGACTGCTTCTGCCTCCAATAGATTTCCTAAGCACTAGTGTTTTAAGGAACGGCTTAAAAACAGAATCCTAATGTGATTTCTTTATAATGGGTGTGTTCCTTATCTTATCCTAGTGTCTAAACTCTTCTCCATGGCTAGACCCCCAAATAATATTCCTTTACGTGCTAAGGGGTATCTAGAGAGTGGGATAGGTTTAATAACTACCCTAACCCTAACGTGTACCCTAACCCTAACCCCTACCCTAACCCTAACACGTACCCTAATCCTAGCCCGTACCCTAAACTGAGCCCTAACCCTAACACTAACCCTAACCCTAACCCTAACCCATACCCTACGCCGTACCCGAACCCCTCCCCGAACCCGTACCCTAAGCCGTACCCTAAGCCTAACCCTAAGCCTAACCCTAACCCTAGGCTACCCTTGACTGCTTCTGCCTCCAATAGATTTCCTAAGCACTAGTGTTTGAAGGAACAGCTTAAAAAGAGAATCCTAATGTGATTTCTTTATAATGGGTGTGTTCCTTATCTTATCCTAGTGTCTAAACTCTTCTCCATGGCTGGACCCCCAAATAATATTCCTTTACGTGCTAAGGGGTATCTAGAGAGTGGGATAGGTTTAATAACTACCCTAACCCTAACGCGTACCCTAACCCTAACCCCTACCCTAACCCTAAAACGTACCCTAATCCTAACCCGTACACTAAACCGAGCCCTAACCCTAACTCAAACCCTAACCCTAACCCATACCCTACGCCGTACCCGAACCCCTCCCCGAACCCGTACCCTAAGCCGTACCCTAAGCCTAACCCTAAGCCTAACCCTAACCCTAGGCTACCCTTGACTGCTTCTGCCTCCAATAGATTTCCTAAGCACTAGTGTTTGAAGGAACAGCTTAAAAAGAGAATCCTAATGTGATTTCTTTATAATGGGTGTGTTCCTTATCTTATCCTAGTGTCTAAACTCTTCTCCATGGCTGGACCCCCAAATAATATTCCTTTACGTGCTAAGGGGTATGTAGAGAGTGGGATAGGTTTAATAACTACCCTAACCCTAACGCGTACCCTAACCCTAACCCCTACCCTAACCCTAACACGTACCCTAATCCTAAGCCGTACACTAAACCGAGCCCTAACCCTAACTCAAACCCTAACCCTAACCCATACCCTACGCCGTACCCGAACCCCTCCCCGAACCCGTAGCCTAAGCCGTACCCTAAGCCTAACCCTAAGCCTAACCCTAACCCTAGGCTACCCTTGACTGCTTCTGCCTCCAATAGATTTTCTAAGCACTAGTGTTTTAAGGAACGGCTTAAAAAGAGAATCTTAATGTGATTTCTTTATAATGGGTGTGTTCCTTATCTTATCCTAGTGTCTAAACTCTTCTCCATGGCTGGACGCCCAAATAATATTCCTTTACGTGCTAAGGGGTATCTAGAGAGTGGGATAGGTTTAATAACTACCCTAACCCTAACGCGTACCCTAACCCTAACCCCTACCCTAACCCTAACACGTACCCTAATCCTAACCCGTATCCTAAACCGAGCCCTAACCCTTACACTAACCCTAACCCTAACACTAACCCATACCCTACGCCGTACCCGAACCCCTCCCCGAACCCGTACCCTAAGCCGTACCCTAACCCAAACCCTAAGCCTAACCCTAACCCTAGGCTACCCTTGACTGCTACTGCCTCCAATAGATTTCCTAAGCACTAGTGTTTTAAGGAACAGCTTAAAAAGAGAATCCTAATGTGATTTCTTTATAATGGGTGTGTTCCTTATCTTATCCTAGTGTCTAAACTCTTCTCCATGGCTGGACCCCCAAATAATATTCCTTTACGTGCTAAGGGGTATCTAGAGAGTGGGATAGGTTTAATAACTACCCTAACCCTAAAGCGTACCCTAACCCTAACCCCTACCCTAACCCTAACACGTACCCTAATCCTAACCCGTACCCTAAACTGAGACCTAAAGCTAAAACTAACCCTAACCCTAACCCTAACCCATACCCTACGCCGTACCCGAACCCCTACACGAACCCGTACCCTAAGCCGTACCCTAACCCTAACCCTAAGCCTAACCCTAACCCTAGGCTACCCTTGACTGCTTCTGCCACCAATAGATTTCCTAAGCACTAGTGCTTTAAGGAAAAGCTTAAAAAGAGAATCCTAATGTGATTTCTTTATAATGGGTGTGTTCCTTATCTTATCCTAGTGTCTAAACTCTTCTCCATGGCTGGACCCCCAAATAATATTCCTTTACGTGCTAAGGGGTATCTAGAGAGTGGGATAGGTTTAATAACTACCCTAACCCTAAAGCGTACCCTAACCCTAACCCCTACCCTAACCCTAACACGTACCCTAATCCTAACCCGTACCCTAAACTGAGACCTAAAGCTAAAACTAACCCTAACCCTAACCCTAACCCATACCCTACGCCGTACCCGAACCCCTACACGAACCCGTACCCTAAGCCGTACCCTAACCCTAACCCTAAGCCTAACCCTAACCCTAGGCTACCCTTGACTGCTTCTGCCACCAATAGATTTCCTAAGCACTAGTGCTTTAAGGAAAAGCTTAAAAAGAGAATCCTAATGTGATTTCTTTATAATGGGTGTGTTCCTTATCTTATCCTAGTGTCTAAACTCTTCTCCATGGCTGGACCCCCAAATAATATTCCTTTACGTGCTAAGGGGTATCTAGAGAGTGGGATAGGTTTAATAACTACCCTAACCCTAACGCGTACCCTAACCCTAACCCCTACCCTAACCCTAACACGTACCCTAATCGTAACCCGTACCCTAAACCGAGCCCTAACCCTAACACTAACCCTAACCCTAACCCTAACCCATACCCTACACCGTACCCGAACCCCTCCCCGAACCCGTACCCTAAGCCGTACCCTAACCCTAACCCTAAGCCTAACCCTAACCCTAGGCTACCCTTGACTGCTTCTGCCTCCAATAGATTTCCTAAGCACTAGTGTTTGAAGGAACAGCTTAAAAAGAGAATCCTAATGTGATTTCTTTATAATGGGTGTGTTCCTTATCTTATCCTAGTGTCTAAACTCTTCTCCATGGCTGGACCCCCAAATAATATTCCTTTACGTGCTAAGGGGTATCTAGAGAGTGGGATAGGTTTACTAACTACCCTAACCCTAACGTGTACCCTAACCCTAACCCCTACCCTAACCCTAACACGTACCCTAATCCTAACCCGTACCCTAAACCGAGCCCTAACCCTAACACTAACTCTAACACTAACCCTAACCCATACCCTACGCCGTACCCGAACCCCTCCCCGAACCCCTACCCTAAGCCGTACCCTAACCCTAACCCTAAGCCTAACCCTAACCCTAGGCTACCCTTGACTGCTTCTGCCTCCAATAGATTTCCTAAGCACTAGTGTTTGAAGGAACAGCTTAAAAAGAGAATCCTAATGTGATTTCTTTATAATGGGTGTGTTCCTTATCTTACCCTAGTGTCTAAACTCTTCTCCATGGCTGGACCCCCAAATAATATTGCTTTACGTGCTAAGGGGTATCTAGAGAGTGGGATAGGTTTAATAACTACCCTAACCCTAACGCGTACCCTAACCCTAACCCCTACCCTAACCCTAACACGTACCCTAATCCTAACCCGTACCCTGAACCGAGCCCTAACCCTAACACTAACCCTAACCCTAACCCTAACCCATACCCTACGCCGTACCCGAACCCCTCCCCGAACCCGTACCCTAAGCCTAACCCTAAGCCTAACCCTAACCCTAGGCTACCCTTGACTGCTTCTGCCTCCAATAGATTTCCTAAGCACTAGTGTTTTAAGGAACGGCTTAAAAACAGAATCCTAATGTGATTTCTTTATAATGGGTGTGTTCCTTATCTTATCCTAGTGTCTAAACTCTTCTCCATGGCTAGACCCCCAAATAATATTCCTTTACGTGCTAAGGGGTATCTAGAGAGTGGGATAGGTTTAATAACTACCCTAACCCTAACGTGTACCCTAACCCTAACCCCTACCCTAACCCTAACACGTACCCTAATCCTAGCCCGTACCCTAAACTGAGCCCTAACCCTAACACTAACCCTAACCCTAACCCTAACCCATACCCTACGCCGTACCCGAACCCCTCCCCGAACCCGTACCCTAAGCCGTACCCTAAGCCTAAACCTAAGCCTAACCCTAACCCTAGGCTACCCTTGACTGCTTCTGCCTCCAATAGATTTCCTAAGCACTAGTGTTTGAAGGAACAGCTTAAAAAGAGAATCCTAATGTGATTTCTTTATAATGGGTGTGTTCCTTATCTTATCCTAGTGTCTAAACTCTTCTCCATGGCTGGACCCCCAAATAATATTCCTTTACGTGCTAAGGGGTATGTAGAGAGTGGGATAGGTTTAATAACTACCCTAACCCTAACGCGTACCCTAACCCTAACCCCTACCCTAACCCTAACACGTACCCTAATCCTAAGCCGTACACTAAACCGAGCCCTAACCCTAACTCAAACCCTAACCCTAACCCATACCCTACGCCGTACCCGAACCCCTCCCCGAACCCGTAGCCTAAGCCGTACCCTAAGCCTAACCCTAAGCCTAACCCTAACCCTAGGCTACCCTTGACTGCTTCTGCCTCCAATAGATTTTCTAAGCACTAGTGTTTTAAGGAACGGCTTAAAAAGAGAATCTTAATGTGATTTCTTTATAATGGGTGTGTTCCTTATCTTATCCTAGTGTCTAAACTCTTCTCCATGGCTGGACGCCCAAATAATATTCCTTTACGTGCTAAGGGGTATCTAGAGAGTGGGATAGGTTTAATAACTACCCTAACCCTAACGCGTACCCTAACCCTAACCCCTACCCTAACCCTAACACGTACCCTAATCCTAACCCGTATCCTAAACCGAGCCCTAACCCTTACACTAACCCTATCCCTAACACTAACCCATACCCTACGCCGTACCCGAACCCCTCCCCGAACCCGTACCCTAAGCCGTACCCTAACCCAAACCCTAAGCCTAACCCTAACCCTAGGCTACCCTTGACTGCTACTGCCTCCAATAGATTTCCTAAGCACTAGTGTTTTAAGGAACAGCTTAAAAAGAGAATCCTAATGTGATTTCTTTATAATGGGTGTGTTCCTTATCTTATCCTAGTGTCTAAACTCTTCTCCATGGCTGGACCCCCAAATAATATTCCTTTACGTGCTAAGGGGTATCTAGAGAGTGGGATAGGTTTAATAACTACCCTAACCCTAAAGCGTACCCTAACCCTAACCCCTACCCTAACCCTAACACGTACCCTAATCCTAACCCGTACCCTAAACTGAGACCTAAAGCTAAAACTAACCCTAACCCTAACCCTAACCCATACCCTACGCCGTACCCGAACCCCTACACGAACCCGTACCCTAAGCCGTACCCTAACCCTAACCCTAAGCCTAACCCTAACCCTAGGCTACCCTTGACTGCTTCTGCCACCAATAGATTTCCTAAGCACTAGTGCTTTAAGGAAAAGCTTAAAAAGAGAATCCTAATGTGATTTCTTTATAATGGGTGTGTTCCTTATCTTATCCTAGTGTCTAAACTCTTCTCCATGGCTGGACCCCCAAATAATATTCCTTTACGTGCTAAGGGGTATCTAGAGAGTGGGATAGGTTTAATAACTACCCTAACCCTAACGCGTACCCTAACCCTAACCCCTACCCTAACCCTAACACGTACCCTAATCGTAACCCGTACCCTAAACCGAGCCCTAACCCTAACACTAACCCTAACCCTAACCCTAACCCATACCCTACACCGTACCCGAACCCCTCCCCGAACCCGTACCCTAAGCCGTACCCTAACCCTAACCCTAAGCCTAACCCTAACCCTAGGCTACCCTTGACTGCTTCTGCCTCCAATAGATTTCCTAAGCACTAGTGTTTGAAGGAACAGCTTAAAAAGAGAATCCTAATGTGATTTCTTTATAATGGGTGTGTTCCTTATCTTATCCTAGTGTCTAAACTCTTCTCCATGGCTGGACCCCCAAATAATATTCCTTTACGTGCTAAGGGGTATCTAGAGAGTGGGATAGGTTTACTAACTACCCTAACCCTAACGTGTACCCTAACCCTAACCCCTACCCTAACCCTAACACGTACCCTAATCCTAACCCGTACCCTAAACCGAGCCCTAACCCTAACACTAACTCTAACACTAACCCTAACCCATACCCTACGCCGTACCCGAACCCCTCCCCGAACCCCTACCCTAAGCCGTACCCTAACCCTAACCCTAAGCCTAACCCTAACCCTAGGCTACCCTTGACTGCTTCTGCCTCCAATAGATTTCCTAAGCACTAGTGTTTGAAGGAACAGCTTAAAAAGAGAATCCTAATGTGATTTCTTTATAATGGGTGTGTTCCTTATCTTACCCTAGTGTCTAAACTCTTCTCCATGGCTGGACCCCCAAATAATATTGCTTTACGTGCTAAGGGGTATCTAGAGAGTGGGATAGGTTTAATAACTACCCTAACCCTAACGCGTACCCTAACCCTAACCCCTACCCTAACCCTAACACGTACCCTAATCCTAGCCCGTACCCTAAACTGAGCCCTAACCCTAACACTAACCCTAACCCTAACCCTAACCCATACCCTACGCCGTACCCGAACCCCTCCCCGAACCCGTACCCTAAGCCGTACCCTAAGCCTAAACCTAAGCCTAACCCTAACCCTAGGCTACCCTTGACTGCTTCTGCCTCCAATAGATTTCCTAAGCACTAGTGTTTGAAGGAACAGCTTAAAAAGAGAATCCTAATGTGATTTCTTTATAATGGGTGTGTTCCTTATCTTATCCTAGTGTCTAAACTCTTCTCCATGGCTGGACCCCCAAATAATATTCCTTTACGTGCTAAGGGGTATCTAGAGAGTGGGATAGGTTTAATAACTACCCTAACCCTAACGCGTACCCTAACCCTAACCCCTACCCTAACCCTAAAACGTACCCTAATCCTAACCCGTACACTAAACCGAGCCCTAACCCTAACTCAAACCCTAACCCTAACCCATACCCTACGCCGTACCCGAACCCCTCCCCGAACCCGTACCCTAAGCCGTACCCTAAGCCTAACCCTAAGCCTAACCCTAACCCTAGGCTACCCTTGACTGCTTCTGCCTCCAATAGATTTCCTAAGCACTAGTGTTTGAAGGAACAGCTTAAAAAGAGAATCCTAATGTGATTTCTTTATAATGGGTGTGTTCCTTATCTTATCCTAGTGTCTAAACTCTTCTCCATGGCTGGACCCCCAAATAATATTCCTTTACGTGCTAAGGGGTATGTAGAGAGTGGGATAGGTTTAATAACTACCCTAACCCTAACGCGTACCCTAACCCTAACCCCTACCCTAACCCTAACACGTACCCTAATCCTAAGCCGTACACTAAACCGAGCCCTAACCCTAACTCAAACCCTAACCCTAACCCATACCCTACGCCGTACCCGAACCCCTCCCCGAACCCGTAGCCTAAGCCGTACCCTAAGCCTAACCCTAAGCCTAACCCTAACCCTAGGCTACCCTTGACTGCTTCTGCCTCCAATAGATTTTCTAAGCACTAGTGTTTTAAGGAACGGCTTAAAAAGAGAATCTTAATGTGATTTCTTTATAATGGGTGTGTTCCTTATCTTATCCTAGTGTCTAAACTCTTCTCCATGGCTGGACGCCCAAATAATATTCCTTTACGTGCTAAGGGGTATCTAGAGAGTGGGATAGGTTTAATAACTACCCTAACCCTAACGCGTACCCTAACCCTAACCCCTACCCTAACCCTAACACGTACCCTAATCCTAACCCGTATCCTAAACCGAGCCCTAACCCTTACACTAACCCTAACCCTAACACTAACCCATACCCTACGCCGTACCCGAACCCCTCCCCGAACCCGTACCCTAACCCAAACCCTAAGCCTAACCCTAACCCTAGGCTACCCTTGACTGCTACTGCCTCCAATAGATTTCCTAAGCACTAGTGTTTTAAGGAACAGCTTAAAAAGAGAATCCTAATGTGATTTCTTTATAATGGGTGTGTTCCTTATCTTATCCTAGTGTCTAAACTCTTCTCCATGGCTGGACCCCCAAATAATATTCCTTTACGTGCTAAGGGGTATCTAGAGAGTGGGATAGGTTTAATAACTACCCTAACCCTAAAGCGTACCCTAACCCTAACCCCTACCCTAACCCTAACACGTACCCTAATCCTAACCCGTACCCTAAACTGAGACCTAAAGCTAAAACTAACCCTAACCCTAACCCTAACCCATACCCTACGCCGTACCCGAACCCCTACACGAACCCGTACCCTAAGCCGTACCCTAACCCTAACCCTAAGCCTAACCCTAACCCTAGGCTACCCTTGACTGCTTCTGCCACCAATAGATTTCCTAAGCACTAGTGCTTTAAGGAAAAGCTTAAAAAGAGAATCCTAATGTGATTTCTTTATAATGGGTGTGTTCCTTATCTTATCCTAGTGTCTAAACTCTTCTCCATGGCTGGACCCCCAAATAATATTCCTTTACGTGCTAAGGGGTATCTAGAGAGTGGGATAGGTTTAATAACTACCCTAACCCTAACGCGTACCCTAACCCTAACCCCTACCCTAACCCTAACACGTACCCTAATCGTAACCCGTACCCTAAACCGAGCCCTAACCCTAACACTAACCCTAACCCTAACCCTAACCCATACCCTACACCGTACCCGAACCCCTCCCCGAACCCGTACCCTAAGCCGTACCCTAACCCTAACCCTAAGCCTAACCCTAACCCTAGGCTACCCTTGACTGCTTCTGCCTCCAATAGATTTCCTAAGCACTAGTGTTTGAAGGAACAGCTTAAAAAGAGAATCCTAATGTGATTTCTTTATAATGGGTGTGTTCCTTATCTTATCCTAGTGTCTAAACTCTTCTCCATGGCTGGACCCCCAAATAATATTCCTTTACGTGCTAAGGGGTATCTAGAGAGTGGGATAGGTTTACTAACTACCCTAACCCTAACGTGTACCCTAACCCTAACCCCTACCCTAACCCTAACACGTACCCTAATCCTAACCCGTACCCTAAACCGAGCCCTAACCCTAACACTAACTCTAACACTAACCCTAACCCATACCCTACGCCGTACCCGAACCCCTCCCCGAACCCCTACCCTAAGCCGTACCCTAACCCTAACCCTAAGCCTAACCCTAACCCTAGGCTACCCTTGACTGCTTCTGCCTCCAATAGATTTCCTAAGCACTAGTGTTTGAAGGAACAGCTTAAAAAGAGAATCCTAATGTGATTTCTTTATAATGGGTGTGTTCCTTATCTTACCCTAGTGTCTAAACTCTTCTCCATGGCTGGACCCCCAAATAATATTGCTTTACGTGCTAAGGGGTATCTAGAGAGTGGGATAGGTTTAATAACTACCCTAACCCTAACGCGTACCCTAACCCTAACCCCTACCCTAACCCTAACACGTACCCTAATCCTAACCCGTACCCTGAACCGAGCCCTAACCCTAACACTAACCCTAACCCTAACCCTAACCCATACCCTACGCCGTACCCGAACCCCTCCCCGAACCCGTACCCTAAGCCTAACCCTAAGCCTAACCCTAACCCTAGGCTACCCTTGACTGCTTCTGCCTCCAATAGATTTCCTAAGCACTAGTGTTTGAAGGAACAGCTTAAAAAGAGAATCCTAATGTGATTTCTTTATAATGGGTGTGTTCCTTATCTTATCCTAGTGTCTAAACTCTTCTCCATGGCTAGACCCCCAAATAATATTCCTTTACGTGCTAAGGGGTATCTAGAGAGTGGGATAGGTTTAATAACTACCCTAACCCTAACGCGTACCCTAACCCTAACCCCTACCCTAACCCTAAAACGTACCCTAATCCTAAACCGTACACTAAACCGAGCCCTAACCCTAACTCAAACCCTAACCCTAACCCATACCCTACGCCGTACCCGAACCCCTCCCCGAACCCGTACCCTAAGCCGTACCCTAAGCCTAACCCTAAGCCTAACCCTAAACCTAGGCTACCCTTGACTGCTTCTGCCTCCAATAGATTTCCTAAGCACTAGTGTTTGAAGGAACAGCTTAAAAAGAGAATCCTAATGTGATTTCTTTATAATGGGTGTGTTCCTTATCTTATCCTAGTGTCTAAACTCTTCTCCATGGCTAGACCCCCAAATAATATTCCTTTACGTGCTAAGGGGTATCTAGAGAGTGGGATAGGTTTAATAACTACCCTAACCCTAACGTGTACCCTAACCCTAACCCCTACCCTAACCCTAACACGTACCCTAATCCTAACCCGTACCCTAAACTGAGCCCTAACCCTAACACTAACCCTAACCCTAACCCTAACCCATACCCTACGCCGTACCCGAACCCCTCCCCGAACCCGTACCCTAAGCCGTACCCTAAGCCTAACCCTAAGCCTAACCCTAACCCTAGGCTACCCTTGACTGCTTCTGCCTCCAATAGATTTCCTAAGCACTAGTGTTTGAAGGAACAGCTTAAAAAGAGAATCCTAATGTGATTTCTTTATAATGGGTGTGTTCCTTATCTTATCCTAGTGTCTAAACTCTTCTCCATGGCTGGACCCCCAAATAATATTCCTTTACGTGCTAAGGGGTATCTAGAGAGTGGGATAGGTTTAATAACTACCCTAACCCTAACGTGTACCCTAACCCTAACCCCTACCCTAACCCTAACACGTACCCTAATCCTAACCCGTACCCTAAACCGAGCCCTAACCCTTACACTAACCCTAACCCTAACCCTAACCCATACCCTACGCCGTACCCGAACCCCTCCCCGAACCCCTACCCTAAGCCGTACCCTAACCCTAACCCTAAGCCTAACCCTAACCCTAGGCTACCCTTGACTGCTTCTGCCTCCAATAGATTTCCTAAGCACTAGTGTTTGAAGGAACAGCTTAAAAAGAGAATCCTAATGTGATTTCTTTATAATGGGTGTGTTCCTTATCTTATCCTAGTGTCTAAACTCTTCTCCATGGCTGGACCCCCAAATAATATTGCTTTACGTGCTAAGGGGTATCTAGAGAGTGGGATAGGTTTAATAACTACCCTAACCCTAACGCGTACCCTAACCCTAACCCCTACCCTAACCCTAACACGTACCCTAATCCTAACCCGTACCCTGAACCGAGCCCTAACCCTAACACTAACCCTAACCCTAACCCTAACCCATACCCTACGCCGTACCCGAACCCCTCCCCGAACCCGTACCCTAAGCCTAACCCTAAGCCTAACCCTAACCCTAGGCTACCCTTGACTGCTTCTGCCTCCAATAGATTTCCTAAGCACTAGTGTTTTAAGGAACGGCTTAAAAACTGAATCCTAATGTGATTTCTTTATAATGGGTGTGTTCCTTATCTTATCCTAGTGTCTAAACTCTTCTCCATGGCTAGACCCCCAAATAATATTCCTTTACGTGCTAAGGGGTATCTAGAGAGTGGGATAGGTTTACTAACTACCCTAACCCTAACGTGTACCCTAACCCTAACCCCTACCCTAACCCTAACACGTACCCTAATCCTAACCCGTACCCTAAACCGAGCCCTAACCCTTACACTAACCCTAACCCTAACCCTAACCCATACCCTACGCCGTACCCGAACCCCTCCCCGAACCCCTACCCTAAGCCGTACCCTAACCCTAACCCTAAGCCTAACCCTAACCCTAGGCTACCCTTGACTGCTTCTGCCTCCAATAGATTTCCTAAGCACTAGTGTTTGAAGGAACAGCTTAAAAAGAGAATCCTAATGTGATTTCTTTATAATGGGTGTGTTCCTTATCTTATCCTAGTGTCTAAACTCTTCTCCATGGCTGGACCCCCAAATAATATTGCTTTACGTGCTAAGGGGTATCTAGAGAGTGGGATAGGTTTAATAACTACCCTAACCCTAACGCGTACCCTAACCCTAACCCCTACCCTAACCCTAACACGTACCCTAATCCTAACCCGTACCCTGAACCGAGCCCTAACCCTAACACTAACCCTAACCCTAACCCTAACCCATACCCTACGCCGTACCCGAACCCCTCCCCGAACCCGTACCCTAAGCCTAACCCTAAGCCTAACCCTAACCCTAGGCTACCCTTGACTGCTTCTGCCTCCAATAGATTTCCTAAGCACTAGTGTTTTAAGGAACGGCTTAAAAACAGAATCCTAATGTGATTTCTTTATAATGGGTGTGTTCCTTATCTTATCCTAGTGTCTAAACTCTTCTCCATGGCTAGACCCCCAAATAATATTCCTTTACGTGCTAAGGGGTATCTAGAGAGTGGGATAGGTTTAATAACTACCCTAACCCTAACGCGTACCCTAACCCTAACCCCTACCCTAACCCTAACACGTACCCTAATCCTAACCCGTACCCTAAACTGAGCCCTAACCCTAACACTAACCCTAACCCTAACCCTAACCCATACCCTACACCGTTCCCGAACCCCTCCCCGAACCCGTACCCTAAGCCGTACCCTAAGCCTAACCCTAAGCCTAAACCTAACCCTAGGCTACCCTTGACTGCTTCTGCCTCCAATAGATTTCCTAAGCACTAGTGTTTTAAGGAACAGTTAAAAAGAGAATCCTAACGTCATTTCTTTATAATGTATGTGTTCCTTATTTTATCCTAGTGTCTAAACTCTTCTCCATGGCTGGACCCTCAAATAATATTCCTTTACGTGCTAAGGGGTATCTAGAGAGTGGGATAGGTTTAATAACTACCCTAACCCTAACGCGTACCCTAACCCTAACCCCTACCATAACCCTAACACGTACCCTAATCCTAACCCGTACCCTATACCGAGCCCTAACCCTAACACTAACCCTAACCCTAACCCTAACCCATACCCTACACCGTACCCGAACCCCTCCCCGAACCCGTACCCTAAGCCGTACCCTAACCCTAACCCTAAGCCTAACCCTAACCCTAGGCTACCCTTGACTGCTTCTGCCTCCAATAGATTTCCTAAGCACTAGTGTTTGAAGGAACAGCTTAAAAATAGAATCCTAATGTGATTTCTTTATAATGGGTGTGTTCCTTATCTTATCCTAGTGTCTAAACTCTTCTCCATGGCTGGACCCCCAAATAATATTCCTTTACGTGCTAAGGGGTATCTAGAGAGTGGGATAGGTTTACTAACTACCCTAACCCTAACGTGTACCCTAACCCTAACCCCTACCCTAACCCTAACACGTACCCTAATCCTAACCCGTACCCTAAACCGAGCCCTAACCCTAACACTAACCCTAACCCTAACCCTAACCCATACCCTACGCCGTACCCGAACCCCTCCCCGAACGCCTACACTAAGCCGTACCCTAACCCTAACCCTAAGCCTAACCCTAACCCTAGGCTACCCTTGACTGCTTCTGCCTCCAATAGATTTCCTAAGCACTAGTGTTTGAAGGAACAGCTTAAAAAGAGAATCCTAATGTGATTTCTTTATAATGGGTGTGTTCCTTATCTTATCCTAGTGTCTAAACTCTTCTCCATGGCTGGACCCCCAAATAATATTGCTTTACGTGCTAAGGGGTATCTAGAGAGTGGGATAGGTTTAATAACTACCCTAACCCTAACGCGTACCCTAACCCTAACCCCTACCCTAACCCTAACACGTACCCTAATCCTAACCCGTACCCTGAACCGAGCCCTAACCCTAACACTAACCCTAACCCTAACACATAACCTACGCCGTACCCGAACCCCTCCCCGAACCCGTACGCTAAGCCGTATCCTAAGCCTAAGCCTAAGCCTAACCCTAACCCTAGGCTACCCTTGACTGCTTCTGCCTCCAATAGATTTCCTAAGCACTAGTGTTTTAAGGAACGGCTTAAAAACAGAATCCTAATGTGATTTCTTTATAATGGGTGTGTTCCTTATCTTATCCTAGTGTCTAAACTCTTCTCCATGGCTAGACCCCCAAATAATATTCCTTTACGTGCTAAGGGGTATCTAGAGAGTGGGATAGGTTTAATAACTACCCTAACCCTAACGCGTACCCTAACCCTAACCCCTACCCTAACCCTAACACGTACCCTAATCCTAACCCGTACCCTAAACTGAGCCCTAACCCTAACACTAACCCTAACCCTAACCCTAACCCATACCCTACACCGTTCCCGAACCCCTCCCCGAACCCGTACCCTAAGCCGTACCCTAAGCCTAACCCTAAGCCTAAACCTAACCCTAGGCTACCCTTGACTGCTTCTGCCTCCAATAGATTTCCTAAGCACTAGTGTTTTAAGGAACAGTTAAAAAGAGAATCCTAACGTCATTTCTTTATAATGTATGTGTTCCTTATTTTATCCTAGTGTCTAAACTCTTCTCCATGGCTGGACCCTCAAATAATATTCCTTTACGTGCTAAGGGGTATCTAGAGAGTGGGATAGGTTTAATAACTACCCTAACCCTAACGCGTACCCTAACCCTAACCCCTACCATAACCCTAACACGTACCCTAATCCTAACCCGTACCCTATACCGAGCCCTAACCCTAACACTAACCCTAACCCTAACCCTAACCCATACCCTACACCGTACCCGAACCCCTCCCCGAACCCGTACCCTAAGCCGTACCCTAACCCTAACCCTAAGCCTAACCCTAACCCTAGGCTACCCTTGACTGCTTCTGCCTCCAATAGATTTCCTAAGCACTAGTGTTTGAAGGAACAGCTTAAAAATAGAATCCTAATGTGATTTCTTTATAATGGGTGTGTTCCTTATCTTATCCTAGTGTCTAAACTCTTCTCCATGGCTGGACCCCCAAATAATATTCCTTTACGTGCTAAGGGGTATCTAGAGAGTGGGATAGGTTTACTAACTACCCTAACCCTAACGTGTACCCTAACCCTAACCCCTACCCTAACCCTAACACGTACCCTAATCCTAACCCGTACCCTAAACCGAGCCCTAACCCTAACACTAACCCTAACCCTAACCCTAACCCATACCCTACGCCGTACCCGAACCCCTCCCCGAACGCCTACACTAAGCCGTACCCTAACCCTAACCCTAAGCCTAACCCTAACCCTAGGCTACCCTTGACTGCTTCTGCCTCCAATAGATTTCCTAAGCACTAGTGTTTGAAGGAACAGCTTAAAAAGAGAATCCTAATGTGATTTCTTTATAATGGGTGTGTTCCTTATCTTATCCTAGTGTCTAAACTCTTCTCCATGGCTGGACCCCCAAATAATATTGCTTTACGTGCTAAGGGGTATCTAGAGAGTGGGATAGGTTTAATAACTACCCTAACCCTAACGCGTACCCTAACCCTAACCCCTACCCTAACCCTAACACGTACCCTAATCCTAACCCGTACCCTGAACCGAGCCCTAACCCTAACACTAACCCTAACCCTAACACATAACCTACGCCGTACCCGAACCCCTCCCCGAACCCGTACGCTAAGCCGTACCCTAAGCCTAACCCTAAGCCTAACCCTAACCCTAGGCTACCCTTGACTGCTTCTGCCTCCAATAGATTTTCTAAGCACTAGTGTTTTAAGGAACGGCTTAAAAAGAGAATCTTAATGTGATTTCTTTATAATGGGTGTGTTCCTTATCTTATCCTAGTGTCTAAACTCTTCTCCATGGCTGGACGCCCAAATAATATTCCTTTACGTGCTAAGGGGTATCTAGAGAGTGGGATAGGTTTAATAACTACCCTAACCCTAACGCGTACCCTAACCCTAACCCCTACCCTAACCCTAACACGTACCCTAATCCTAACCCGTACCCTAAACCGAGCCCTAACCCTTACACTAACCCTAACCCTAACACTAACCCATACCCTACGCCGTACCCGAACCCCTCCCCGAACCCGTACCCTAAGCCGTACCCTAACCCAAACCCTAAGCCTAACCCTAACCCTAGGCTACCCTTGACTGCTACTGCCTCCAATAGATTTCCTAAGCACTAGTGTTTTAAGGAACAGCTTAAAAAGAGAATCCTAATGTGATTTCTTTATAATGGGTGTGTTCCTTATCTTATCCTAGTGTCTAAACTCTTCTCCATGGCTGGACCCCCAAATAATATTCCTTTACGTGCTAAGGGGTATCTAGAGAGTGGGATAGGTTTAATAACTACCCTAACCCTCAAGCGTACCCTAACCCTAACCCCTACCCTAACCCTAACACGTACCCTAATCCTAACCCGTACCCTAAACCGAGACCTAAAGCTAAAACTAACCCTAACCCTAACCCTAACCCATACCCTACGCCGTACCCGAACCCCTACACGAACCCGTACCCTAAGCCGTACCCTAACCCTAACCCTAAGCCTAACCCTAACCCTAGGCTACCCTTGACTGCTTCTGCCACCAATACATTTCCTAAGCACTAGTGCTTTAAGGAAAAGCTTAAAAAGAGAATCCTAATGTGATTTCTTTATAATGGGTGTGTTCCTTATCTTATCCTAGTGTCTAAACTCTTCTCCATGGCTGGACCCCCAAATAATATTCCTTTACGTGCTAAGGGGTATCTAGAGAGTGGGATAGGTTTAATAACTACCCTAACCCTAACGCGTACCCTAACCCTAACCCCTACCCTAACCCTAACACGTACCCTAATCATAACCCGTACCCTAAACCGAGCCCTAACCCTAACACTAACCCTAACACTAACCCTAACCCATACCCTACACCGTACCCGAACCCCTCCCCGAACCCGTACCCTAAGCCGTACCCTAACCCTAACCCTAAGCCTAACCCTAACCCTAGGCTACCCTTGACTGCTTCTGCCTCCAATAGATTTCCTAAGCACTAGTGTTTGAAGGAACAGCTTAAAAAGAGAATCCTAATGTGATTTCTTTATAATGGGTGTGTTTCTTATCTTACCCTAGTGTCTAAACTCTTCTCCATGGCTGGACCCCCAAATAATATTGCTTTACGTGCTAAGGGGTATCTAGAGAGTGGGATAGGTTTAATAACTACCCTAACCCTAACGCGTACCCTAACCCTAACCCCTACCCTAACCCTAACACGTACCCTAATCCTAACCCGTACCCTGAACCGAGCCCTAACCCTAACACTAACCCTAACCCTAACCCTAACCCAAACCCTACGCCGTACCCGAACCCCTCCCCGAACCCGTACCCTAAGCCTAACCCTAAGCCTAACCCTAACCCTAGGCTACCCTTGACTGCTTCTGCCTCCAATAGATTTCCTAAGCACTAGTGTTTTAAGGAACAGCTTAAAAACAGAATCCTAATGTGATTTCTTTATAATGGGTGTGTTCCTTATCTTATCCTAGTGTCTAAACTCTTCTCCATGGCTAGACCCCCAAATAATATTCCTTTACGTGCTAAGGGGTATCTAGAGAGTGGGATAGGTTTAATAACTATCCTAACCCTAACGCGTACCCTAACACTAACCCCTACCCTAACCCTAACACGTACCCTAATCCTAACCCGTACCCTAAACTGAGCCCTAACCCTAACACTAACCCTAACCCTAACCCTAACCCATACCCTACGCCGTTCCCGAACCCCTCCCCGAACCCGTATCCTAAGCCGTACCCTAAGCCTAACCCTAAGCCTAACCCTAACCCTAGGCTACCCTTGACTGCTTCTGCCTCCAATAGATTTCCTAAGCACTAGTGTTTGAAGGAACAGCTTAAAAAGAGAATCCTAATGTGATTTCTTTATAATGGGTGTGTTCCTTATCTTATCCTAGTGTCTAAACTCTTCTCCATGGCTGGACCCCCAAATAATATTCCTTTACGTGCTAAAGGGTATCTAGAGAGTGGGATAGGTTTAATAACTACCCTAACCCTAACGCGTACCCTAACCCTAACCCCTACCCTAACCCTAAAACGTACCCTAATCCTAAACCGTACACTAAACCGAGCCCTAACCCTAACTCAAACCCTAACCCTAACCCATACCCTACGCCGTACCCGAACCCCTCCCCGAACCCGTACCCTAAGCCGTACCCTAAGCCTAACCCTAAGCCTAACCCTAACCCTAGGCTACCCTTGACTGCTTCTGCCTCCAATAGATTTCCTAAGCACTAGTGTTTGAAGGAACAGCTTAAAAAGAGAATCCTAATGTGATTTCTTTATAATGGGTGTGTTCCTTATCTTATCCTAGTGTCTAAACTCTTCTCCATGGCTGGACCCCCAAATAATATTCCTTTACGTGCTAAGGGGTATCTAGAGAGTGGGATAGGTTTAATAACTACCCTAACCCTAACGCGTACCCTAACCCTAACCCCTACCCTAACCCTAACACGTACCCTAATCCTAACCCGTACACTAAACCGAGCCCTAACCCTAACTCAAACCCTAACCCTAACCCATACCCTACGCCGTACCCGAACCCCTCCCCGAACCCGTACCCTAAGCCGTACCCTAAGCCTAACCCTAAGCCTAACCCTAACCCTAGGCTACCCTTGACTGCTTCTGCCTCCAATAGATTTCCTAAGCACTAGTGTTTGAAGGAACAGCTTAAAAAGAGAATCCTAATGTGATTTCTTTATAATGGGTGTGTTCCTTATCTTATCCTAGTGTCTAAACTCTTCTCCATGGCTGGACCCCCAAATAATATTCCTTTACGTGCTAAGGGGTATCTAGAGAGTGGGATAGGTTTAATAACTACCCTAACCCTAACGCGTACCCTAACCCTAACCCCTACCCTAACCCTAACACGTACCCTAATCCTAACCCGTACCCTGAACCGAGCCCTAACCCTAACACTAACCCTAACCCTAACCCTAACCCATACCCTACGCCGTACCCGAACCCCTCCCCGAACCCGTACCCTAAGCCTAACCCTAAGCCTAACCCTAACCCTAGGCTACCCTTGACTGCTTCTGCCTCCAATAGATTTCCTAAGCACTAGTGTTTGAAGGAACAGCTTAAAAAGAGAATCCTAATGTGATTTCTTTATAATGGGTGTGTTCCTTATCTTATCCTAGTGTCTAAACTCTTCTCCATGGCTAGACCCCCAAATAATATTCCTTTACGTGCTAAGGGGTATCTAGAGAGTGGGATAGGTTTAATAACTACCCTAACCCTAACGCGTACCCTAACCCTAACCCCTACCCTAACCCTAAAACGTACCCTAATCCTAAACCGTACACTAAACCGAGCCCTAACCCTAACTCAAACCCTAACCCTAACCCATACCCTACGCCGTACCCGAACCCCTCCCCGAACCCGTACCCTAAGCCGTACCCTAAGCCTAACCCTAAGCCTAACCCTAAACCTAGGCTACCCTTGACTGCTTCTGCCTCCAATAGATTTCCTAAGCACTAGTGTTTGAAGGAACAGCTTAAAAAGAGAATCCTAATGTGATTTCTTTATAATGGGTGTGTTCCTTATCTTATCCTAGTGTCTAAACTCTTCTCCATGGCTAGACCCCCAAATAATATTCCTTTACGTGCTAAGGGGTATCTAGAGAGTGGGATAGGTTTAATAACTACCCTAACCCTAACGTGTACCCTAACCCTAACCCCTACCCTAACCCTAACACGTACCCTAATCCTAACCCGTACCCTAAACTGAGCCCTAACCCTAACACTAACCCTAACCCTAACCCTAACCCATACCCTACGCCGTACCCGAACCCCTCCCCGAACCCGTACCCTAAGCCGTACCCTAAGCCTAACCCTAAGCCTAACCCTAACCCTAGGCTACCCTTGACTGCTTCTGCCTCCAATAGATTTCCTAAGCACTAGTGTTTGAAGGAACAGCTTAAAAAGAGAATCCTAATGTGATTTCTTTATAATGGGTGTGTTCCTTATCTTATCCTAGTGTCTAAACTCTTCTCCATGGCTGGACCCCCAAATAATATTCCTTTACGTGCTAAGGGGTATCTAGAGAGTGGGATAGGTTTACTAACTACCCTAACCCTAACGTGTACCCTAACCCTAACCCCTACCCTAACCCTAACACGTACCCTAATCCTAACCCGTACCCTAAACCGAGCCCTAACCCTTACACTAACCCTAACCCTAACCCTAACCCATACCCTACGCCGTACCCGAACCCCTCCCCGAACCCCTACCCTAAGCCGTACCCTAACCCTAACCCTAAGCCTAACCCTAACCCTAGGCTACCCTTGACTGCTTCTGCCTCCAATAGATTTCCTAAGCACTAGTGTTTGAAGGAACAGCTTAAAAAGAGAATCCTAATGTGATTTCTTTATAATGGGTGTGTTCCTTATCTTATCCTAGTGTCTAAACTCTTCTCCATGGCTGGACCCCCAAATAATATTGCTTTACGTGCTAAGGGGTATCTAGAGAGTGGGATAGGTTTAATAACTACCCTAACCCTAACGCGTACCCTAACCCTAACCCCTACCCTAACCCTAACACGTACCCTAATCCTAACCCGTACCCTGAACCGAGCCCTAACCCTAACACTAACCCTAACCCTAACCCTAACCCATACCCTACGCCGTACCCGAACCCCTCCCCGAACCCGTACCCTAAGCCTAACCCTAAGCCTAACCCTAACCCTAGGCTACCCTTGACTGCTTCTGCCTCCAATAGATTTCCTAAGCACTAGTGTTTTAAGGAACGGCTTAAAAACAGAATCCTAATGTGATTTCTTTATAATGGGTGTGTTCCTTATCTTATCCTAGTGTCTAAACTCTTCTCCATGGCTAGACCCCCAAATAATATTCCTTTACGTGCTAAGGGGTATCTAGAGAGTGGGATAGGTTTAATAACTACCCTAACCCTAACGCGTACCCTAACCCTAACCCCTACCCTAACCCTAACACGTACCCTAATCCTAACCCGTACCCTAAACTGAGCCCTAACCCTAACACTAACCCTAACCCTAACCCTAACCCATACCCTACACCGTTCCCGAACCCCTCCCCGAACCCGTACCCTAAGCCGTACCCTAAGCCTAACCCTAAGCCTAAACCTAACCCTAGGCTACCCTTGACTGCTTCTGCCTCCAATAGATTTCCTAAGCACTAGTGTTTTAAGGAACAGTTAAAAAGAGAATCCTAACGTCATTTCTTTATAATGTATGTGTTCCTTATTTTATCCTAGTGTCTAAACTCTTCTCCATGGCTGGACCCTCAAATAATATTCCTTTACGTGCTAAGGGGTATCTAGAGAGTGGGATAGGTTTAATAACTACCCTAACCCTAACGCGTACCCTAACCCTAACCCCTACCATAACCCTAACACGTACCCTAATCCTAACCCGTACCCTATACCGAGCCCTAACCCTAACACTAACCCTAACCCTAACCCTAACCCATACCCTACACCGTACCCGAACCCCTCCCCGAACCCGTACCCTAAGCCGTACCCTAACCCTAACCCTAAGCCTAACCCTAACCCTAGGCTACCCTTGACTGCTTCTGCCTCCAATAGATTTCCTAAGCACTAGTGTTTGAAGGAACAGCTTAAAAATAGAATCCTAATGTGATTTCTTTATAATGGGTGTGTTCCTTATCTTATCCTAGTGTCTAAACTCTTCTCCATGGCTGGACCCACAAATAATATTCCTTTACGTGCTAAGGGGTATCTAGAGAGTGGGATAGGTTTACTAACTACCCTAACCCTAACGTGTACCCTAACCCTAACCCCTACCCTAACCCTAACACGTACCCTAATCCTAACCCGTACCCTAAACCGAGCCCTAACCCTAACACTAACCCTAACCCTAACCCTAACCCATACCCTACGCCGTACCCGAACCCCTCCCCGAACGCCTACACTAAGCCGTACCCTAACCCTAACCCTAAGCCTAACCCTAACCCTAGGCTACCCTTGACTGCTTCTGCCTCCAATAGATTTCCTAAGCACTAGTGTTTGAAGGAACAGCTTAAAAAGAGAATCCTAATGTGATTTCTTTATAATGGGTGTGTTCCTTATCTTATCCTAGTGTCTAAACTCTTCTCCATGGCTGGACCCCCAAATAATATTGCTTTACGTGCTAAGGGGTATCTAGAGAGTGGGATAGGTTTAATAACTACCCTAACCCTAACGCGTACCCTAACCCTAACCCCTACCCTAACCCTAACACGTACCCTAATCCTAACCCGTACCCTGAACCGAGCCCTAACCCTAACACTAACCCTAACCCTAACACATAACCTACGCCGTACCCGAACCCCTCCCCGAACCCGTACGCTAAGCCGTATCCTAAGCCTAAGCCTAAGCCTAACCCTAACCCTAGGCTACCCTTGACTGCTTCTGCCTCCAATAGATTTCCTAAGCACTAGTGTTTTAAGGAACGGCTTAAAAACAGAATCCTAATGTGATTTCTTTATAATGGGTGTGTTCCTTATCTTATCCTAGTGTCTAAACTCTTCTCCATGGCTAGACCCCCAAATAATATTCCTTTACGTGCTAAGGGGTATCTAGAGAGTGGGATAGGTTTAATAACTACCCTAACCCTAACGCGTACCCTAACCCTAACCCCTACCCTAACCCTAACACGTACCCTAATCCTAACCCGTACCCTAAACTGAGCCCTAACCCTAACACTAACCCTAACCCTAACCCTAACCCATACCCTACACCGTTCCCGAACCCCTCCCCGAACCCGTACCCTAAGCCGTACCCTAAGCCTAACCCTAAGCCTAAACCTAACCCTAGGCTACCCTTGACTGCTTCTGCCTCCAATAGATTTCCTAAGCACTAGTGTTTTAAGGAACAGTTAAAAAGAGAATCCTAACGTCATTTCTTTATAATGTATGTGTTCCTTATTTTATCCTAGTGTCTAAACTCTTCTCCATGGCTGGACCCTCAAATAATATTCCTTTACGTGCTAAGGGGTATCTAGAGAGTGGGATAGGTTTAATAACTACCCTAACCCTAACGCGTACCCTAACCCTAACCCCTACCATAACCCTAACACGTACCCTAATCCTAACCCGTACCCTATACCGAGCCCTAACCCTAACACTAACCCTAACCCTAACCCTAACCCATACCCTACACCGTACCCGAACCCCTCCCCGAACCCGTACCCTAAGCCGTACCCTAACCCTAACCCTAAGCCTAACCCTAACCCTAGGCTACCCTTGACTGCTTCTGCCTCCAATAGATTTCCTAAGCACTAGTGTTTGAAGGAACAGCTTAAAAATAGAATCCTAATGTGATTTCTTTATAATGGGTGTGTTCCTTATCTTATCCTAGTGTCTAAACTCTTCTCCATGGCTGGACCCCCAAATAATATTCCTTTACGTGCTAAGGGGTATCTAGAGAGTGGGATAGGTTTACTAACTACCCTAACCCTAACGTGTACCCTAACCCTAACCCCTACCCTAACCCTAACACGTACCCTAATCCTAACCCGTACCCTAAACCGAGCCCTAACCCTAACACTAACCCTAACCCTAACCCTAACCCATACCCTACGCCGTACCCGAACCCCTCCCCGAACGCCTACACTAAGCCGTACCCTAACCCTAACCCTAAGCCTAACCCTAACCCTAGGCTACCCTTGACTGCTTCTGCCTCCAATAGATTTCCTAAGCACTAGTGTTTGAAGGAACAGCTTAAAAAGAGAATCCTAATGTGATTTCTTTATAATGGGTGTGTTCCTTATCTTATCCTAGTGTCTAAACTCTTCTCCATGGCTGGACCCCCAAATAATATTGCTTTACGTGCTAAGGGGTATCTAGAGAGTGGGATAGGTTTAATAACTACCCTAACCCTAACGCGTACCCTAACCCTAACCCCTACCCTAACCCTAACACGTACCCTAATCCTAACCCGTACCCTGAACCGAGCCCTAACCCTAACACTAACCCTAACCCTAACACATAACCTACGCCGTACCCGAACCCCTCCCCGAACCCGTACGCTAAGCCGTACCCTAAGCCTAACCCTAAGCCTAACCCTAACCCTAGGCTACCCTTGACTGCTTCTGCCTCCAATAGATTTCCTAAGCACTAGTGTTTTAAGGAACGGCTTAAAAACAGAATCCTAATGTGATTTCTTTATAATGGGTGTGTTCCTTATCTTATCCTAGTGTCTAAACTCTTCTCCATGGCTAGACCCCCAAATAATATTCCTTTACGTGCTAAGGGGTATCTAGAGAGTGGGATAGGTTTAATAACTACCCTAACCCTAACGCGTACCCTAACCCTAACCCCTACCCTAACCCTAACACGTACCCTAATCCTAACCCGTACCCTAAACTGAGCCCTAACCCTAACACTAACCCTAACCCTAACCCTAACCCATACCCTACGCCGTACCCGAACCCCTCCCCGAACCCGTACCCTAAGCCGTACCCTAAGCCTAACCCTAAGCCTAACCCTAACCCTAGGCTACCCTTGACTGCTTCTGCCTCCAATAGATTTCCTAAGCACTAGTGTTTGAAGGAACAGCTTAAAAAGAGAATCCTAATGTGATTTCTTTATAATGGGTGTGTTCCTTATCTTATCCTAGTGTCTAAACTCTTCTCCATGGCTGGACCCCCAAATAATATTCCTTTACGTGCTAAGGGGTATGTAGAGAGTGGGATAGGTTTAATAACTACCCTAACCCTAACGCGTACCCTAACCCTAACCCCTACCCTAACCCTAACACGTACCCTAATCCTAAGCCGTACACTAAACCGAGCCCTAACCCTAACTCAAACCCTAACCCTAACCCATACCCTACGCCGTACCCGAACCCCTCCCCGAACCCGTAGCCTAAGCCGTACCCTAAGCCTAACCCTAAGCCTAACCCTAACCCTAGGCTACCCTTGACTGCTTCTGCCTCCAATAGATTTTCTAAGCACTAGTGTTTTAAGGAACGGCTTAAAAAGAGAATCTTAATGTGATTTCTTTATAATGGGTGTGTTCCTTATCTTATCCTAGTGTCTAAACTCTTCTCCATGGCTGGACGCCCAAATAATATTCCTTTACGTGCTAAGGGGTATCTAGAGAGTGGGATAGGTTTAATAACTACCCTAACCCTAACGCGTACCCTAACCCTAACCCCTACCCTAACCCTAACACGTACCCTAATCCTAACCCGTACCCTAAACCGAGGCCTAACCCTTACACTAACCCTAACCCTAACACTAACCCATACCCTACGCCGTACCCGAACCCCTCCCCGAACCCGTACCCTAAGCCGTACCCTAACCCAAACCCTAAGCCTAACCCTAACCCTAGGCTACCCTTGACTGCTACTGCCTCCAATAGATTTCCTAAGCACTAGTGTTTTAAGGAACAGCTTAAAAAGAGAATCCTAATGTGATTTCTTTATAATGGGTGTGTTCCTTATCTTATCCTAGTGTCTAAACTCTTCTCCATGGCTGGACCCCCAAATAATATTCCTTTACGTGCTAAGGGGTATCTAGAGAGTGGGATAGGTTTAATAACTACCCTAACCCTCAAGCGTACCCTAACCCTAACCCCTACCCTAACCCTAACACGTACCCTAATCCTAACCCGTACCCTAAACCGAGACCTAAAGCTAAAACTAACCCTAACCCTAACCCTAACCCATACCCTACGCCGTACCCGAACCCCTACACGAACCCGTACCCTAAGCCGTACCCTAACCCTAACCCTAAGCCTAACCCTAACCCTAGGCTACCCTTGACTGCTTCTGCCACCAATACATTTCCTAAGCACTAGTGCTTTAAGGAAAAGCTTAAAAAGAGAATCCTAATGTGATTTCTTTATAATGGGTGTGTTCCTTATCTTATCCTAGTGTCTAAACTCTTCTCCATGGCTGGACCCCCAAATAATATTCCTTTACGTGCTAAGGGGTATCTAGAGAGTGGGATAGGTTTAATAACTACCCTAACCCTAACGCGTACCCTAACCCTAACCCCTACCCTAACCCTAACACGTACCCTAATCATAACCCGTACCCTAAACCGAGCCCTAACCCTAACACTAACCCTAACACTAACCCTAACCCATACCCTACACCGTACCCGAACCCCTCCCCGAACCCGTACCCTAAGCCGTACCCTAACCCTAACCCTAAGCCTAACCCTAACCCTAGGCTACCCTTGACTGCTTCTGCCTCCAATAGATTTCCTAAGCACTAGTGTTTGAAGGAACAGCTTAAAAAGAGAATCCTAATGTGATTTCTTTATAATGGGTGTGTTTCTTATCTTACCCTAGTGTCTAAACTCTTCTCCATGGCTGGACCCCCAAATAATATTGCTTTACGTGCTAAGGGGTATCTAGAGAGTGGGATAGGTTTAATAACTACCCTAACCCTAACGCGTACCCTAACCCTAACCCCTACCCTAACCCTAACACGTACCCTAATCCTAACCCGTACCCTGAACCGAGCCCTAACCCTAACACTAACCCTAACCCTAACCCTAACCCAAACCCTACGCCGTACCCGAACCCCTCCCCGAACCCGTACCCTAAGCCTAACCCTAAGCCTAACCCTAACCCTAGGCTACCCTTGACTGCTTCTGCCTCCAATAGATTTCCTAAGCACTAGTGTTTTAAGGAACAGCTTAAAAACAGAATCCTAATGTGATTTCTTTATAATGGGTGTGTTCCTTATCTTATCCTAGTGTCTAAACTCTTCTCCATGGCTAGACCCCCAAATAATATTCCTTTACGTGCTAAGGGGTATCTAGAGAGTGGGATAGGTTTAATAACTATCCTAACCCTAACGCGTACCCTAACACTAACCCCTACCCTAACCCTAACACGTACCCTAATCCTAACCCGTACCCTAAACTGAGCCCTAACCCTAACACTAACCCTAACCCTAACCCTAACCCATACCCTACGCCGTTCCCGAACCCCTCCCCGAACCCGTATCCTAAGCCGTACCCTAAGCCTAACCCTAAGCCTAACCCTAACCCTAGGCTACCCTTGACTGCTTCTGCCTCCAATAGATTTCCTAAGCACTAGTGTTTGAAGGAACAGCTTAAAAAGAGAATCCTAATGTGATTTCTTTATAATGGGTGTGTTCCTTATCTTATCCTAGTGTCTAAACTCTTCTCCATGGCTGGACCCCCAAATAATATTCCTTTACGTGCTAAAGGGTATCTAGAGAGTGGGATAGGTTTAATAACTACCCTAACCCTAACGCGTACCCTAACCCTAACCCCTACCCTAACCCTAAAACGTACCCTAATCCTAAACCGTACACTAAACCGAGCCCTAACCCTAACTCAAACCCTAACCCTAACCCATACCCTACGCCGTACCCGAACCCCTCCCCGAACCCGTACCCTAAGCCGTACCCTAAGCCTAACCCTAAGCCTAACCCTAACCCTAGGCTACCCTTGACTGCTTCTGCCTCCAATAGATTTCCTAAGCACTAGTGTTTGAAGGAACAGCTTAAAAAGAGAATCCTAATGTGATTTCTTTATAATGGGTGTGTTCCTTATCTTATCCTAGTGTCTAAACTCTTCTCCATGGCTGGACCCCCAAATAATATTCCTTTACGTGCTAAGGGGTATCTAGAGAGTGGGATAGGTTTAATAACTACCCTAACCCTAACGCGTACCCTAACCCTAACCCCTACCCTAACCCTAACACGTACCCTAATCCTAACCCGTACACTAAACCGAGCCCTAACCCTAACTCAAACCCTAACCCTAACCCATACCCTACGCCGTACCCGAACCCCTCCCCGAACCCGTACCCTAAGCCGTACCCTAAGCCTAACCCTAAGCCTAACCCTAACCCTAGGCTACCCTTGACTGCTTCTGCCTCCAATAGATTTCCTAAGCACTAGTGTTTGAAGGAACAGCTTAAAAAGAGAATCCTAATGTGATTTCTTTATAATGGGTGTGTTCCTTATCTTATCCTAGTGTCTAAACTCTTCTCCATGGCTGGACCCCCAAATAATATTCCTTTACGTGCTAAGGGGTATCTAGAGAGTGGGATAGGTTTAATAACTACCCTAACCCTAACGCGTACCCTAACCCTAACCCCTACCCTAACCCTAACACGTACCCTAATCCTAACCCGTACACTAAACCGAGCCCTAACCCTAACTCAAACCCTAACCCTAACCCATACCCTACGCCGTACCCGAACCCCTCCCCGAACCCGTACCCTAAGCCGTACCCTAAGCCTAACCCTAAGCCTAACCCTAACCCTAGGCTACCCTTGACTGCTTCTGCCTCCAATAGATTTCCTAAGCACTAGTGTTTGAAGGAACAGCTTAAAAAGAGAATCCTAATGTGATTTCTTTATAATGGGTGTGTTCCTTATCTTATCCTAGTGTCTAAACTCTTCTCCATGGCTGGACCCCCAAATAATATTCCTTTACGTGCTAAGGGGTATCTAGAGAGTGGGATAGGTTTAATAACTACCCTAACCCTAACGCGTACCCTAACCCTAACCCCTACCCTAACCCTAACACGTACCCTAATCCTAACCCGTACCCTGAACCGAGCCCTAACCCTAACACTAACCCTAACCCTAACCCTAACCCATACCCTACGCCGTACCCGAACCCCTCCCCGAACCCGTACCCTAAGCCTAACCCTAAGCCTAACCCTAAGCCTAACCGTAACCCTAGGCTACCCTTGACTGCTACTGCCTCCAATAGATTTCCTAAGCACTAGTGTTTTAAGGAACAGCTTAAAAAGAGAATCCTAATGTGATTTCTTTATAATGGGTGTGTTCCTTATCTTATCCTAGTGTCTAAACTCTTCTCCATGGCTGGACCCCCAAATAATATTCCTTTACGTGCTAAGGGGTATCTAGAGAGTGGGATAGGTTTAATAACTACCCTAACCCTAAAGCGTACCCTAACCCTAACCCCTACCCTAACCCTAACACGTACCCTAATCCTAACCCGTACCCTAAACCGAGACCTAAAGCTAAAACTAACCCTAACCCTAACCCTAACCCATACCCTACGCCGTACCCGAACCCCTACACGAACCCGTACCCTAAGCCGTACCCTAACCCTAACCCTAAGCCTAACCCTAACCCTAGGCTACCCTTGACTGTTTCTGCCTCCAATAGATTTCCTAAGCACTAGTGCTTTAAGGAAAAGCTTAAAAAGAGAATCCTAATGTGATTTCTTTATAATGGGTGTGTTCCTTATCTTATCCTAGTGTCTAAACTCTTCTCCATGGCTGGACCCCCAAATAATATTCCTTTACGTGCTAAGGGGTATCTAGAGAGTGGGATAGGTTTAATAACTACCCTAACCCTAACGCGTACCCTAACCCTAACCCCTACCCTAACCCTAACACGTACCCTAATCCTAACCCGTACCCTAAACCGAGCCCTAACCCTAACACTAACCCTAACACTAACCGTAACCCATACCCTACACCGTACCCGAACCCCTCCCCGAACCCGTACCCTAAGCCGTACCCTAACCCTAACCCTAAGCCTAACCCTAACCCTGGGCTACCCTTGACTGCTTCTGCCTCCAATAGATTTCCTAAGCACTAGTGTTTGAAGGAACAGCTTAAAAAGAGAATCCTAATGTGATTTCTTTATAATGGGTGTGTTCCTTATCTTATCCTAGTGTCTAAACTCTTCTCCATGGCTGGACCCCCAAATAATATTCCTTTACGTGCTAAGGGGTATCTAGAGAGTGGGATAGGTTTACTAACTACCCTAACCCTAACGTGTACCCTAACCCTAACCCCTACCCTAACCCTAACACGTACCCTAATCCTAACCCGTACCCTAAACCGAGCCCTAACCCTTACACTAACCCTAACCCTAACCCTAACCCATACCCTACGCCGTACCCGAACCCCTCCCCGAACCCCTACCCTAAGCCGTACCCTAACCCTAACCCTAAGCCTAACCCTAACCCTAGGCTTCCCTTGACTGCTTCTGCCTCCAATAGATTTCCTAAGCACTAGTGTTTGAAGGAACAGCTTAAAAAGAGAATCCTAATGTGATTTCTTTATAATGGGTGTGTTCCTTATTTTATCCTAGTGTCTAAACTCTTCTCCATGGCTGGAGCCCCAAATAATATTGCTTTACGTGCTAAGGGGTATCTACAGAGTGGGATAGGTTTAATAACTACCCTAACCCTAACGCGTACCCTAACCCTAACCCCTACCCTAACCCTAACACGTACCCTAATCCTAACCCGTACCCTGAACCGAGCCCTAACCCTAACACTAACCCTAACCCTAACCCTAACCCATACCCTACGCCGTACCCGAACCCCTCCCCGAACCCGTACCCTAAGCCTAACCCTAAGCCTAACCCTAACCCTAGGCTACCCTTGACTGCTTCTGCCTCCAATAGATTTCCTAAGCACTAGTGTTTTAAGGAACGGCTTAAAAACAGAATCCTAATGTGATTTCTTTATAATGGGTGTGTTCCTTATCTTATCCTAGTGTCTAAACTCTTCTCCATGGCTAGACCCCCAAATAATATTCCTTTACGTGCTAAGGGGTATCTAGAGAGTGGGATAGGTTTAATAACTACCCTAACCCTAACGCTTACCCTAACCCTAACCCCTACCATAACCCTAACACGTACCCTAATCCTAACCCGTACCCTATACCGAGCCCTAACCCTAACACTAACCCTAACCCTAACCCTAACCCATACCCTACACCGTACCCGAACCCCTCCCTGAACCCGTACCCTAAGCCGTACCCTAACCCTAACCCTAAGCCTAACCCTAACCCTAGGCTACCCTTGACTGCTTCTGCCTCCAATAGATTTCCTAAGCACTAGTGTTTGAAGGAACAGCTTAAAAAGAGAATCCTAATGTGATTTCTTTATAATGGGTGTGTTCCTTATCTTATCCTAGTGTCTAAACTCTTCTCCATGGCTGGACCCCCAAATAATATTCCTTTACGTGCTAAGGGGTATCTAGAGAGTGGGATAGGTTTACTAACTACCCTAACCCTAACGTGTACCCTAACCCTAACCCCTACCCTAACCCTAACACGTACCCTAATCCTAACCCGTACCCTAAACCGAGCCCTAACCCTAACACTAACCCTAACCCTAACCCTAACCCATACCCTACGCCGTACCCGAACCCCTCCCCGAACGCCTACACTAAGCCGTACCCTAACCCTAACCCTAAGCCTAACCCTAACCCTAGGCTACCCTTGACTGCTTCTGCCTCCAATAGATTTCCTAAGCACTAGTGTTTGAAGGAACAGCTTAAAAAGAGAATCCTAATGTGATTTCTTTATAATGGGTGTGTTCCTTATCTTATCCTAGTGTCTAAACTCTTCTCCATGGCTGGACCCCCAAATAATATTGCTTTACGTGCTAAGGGGTATCTAGAGAGTGGGATAGGTTTAATAACTACCCTAACCCTAACGCGTACCCTAACCCTAACCCCTACCCTAACCCTAACACGTACCCTAATCCTAACCCGTACCCTGAACCGAGCCCTAACCCTAACACTAACCCTAACCCTAACACATAACCTACGCCGTACCCGAACCCCTCCCCGAACCCGTACGCTAAGCCGTATCCTAAGCCTAAGCCTAAGCCTAACCCTAACCCTAGGCTACCCTTGACTGCTTCTGCCTCCAATAGATTTCCTAAGCACTAGTGTTTTAAGGAACGGCTTAAAAACAGAATCCTAATGTGATTTCTTTATAATGGGTGTGTTCCTTATCTTATCCTAGTGTCTAAACTCTTCTCCATGGCTAGACCCCCAAATAATATTCCTTTACGTGCTAAGGGGTATCTAGAGAGTGGGATAGGTTTAATAACTACCCTAACCCTAACGCGTACCCTAACCCTAACCCCTACCCTAACCCTAACACGTACCCTAATCCTAACCCGTACCCTAAACTGAGCCCTAACCCTAACACTAACCCTAACCCTAACCCTAACCCATACCCTACACCGTTCCCGAACCCCTCCCCGAACCCGTACCCTAAGCCGTACCCTAAGCCTAACCCTAAGCCTAAACCTAACCCTAGGCTACCCTTGACTGCTTCTGCCTCCAATAGATTTCCTAAGCACTAGTGTTTTAAGGAACAGTTAAAAAGAGAATCCTAACGTCATTTCTTTATAATGTATGTGTTCCTTATTTTATCCTAGTGTCTAAACTCTTCTCCATGGCTGGACCCTCAAATAATATTCCTTTACGTGCTAAGGGGTATCTAGAGAGTGGGATAGGTTTAATAACTACCCTAACCCTAACGCGTACCCTAACCCTAACCCCTACCATAACCCTAACACGTACCCTAATCCTAACCCGTACCCTATACCGAGCCCTAACCCTAACACTAACCCTAACCCTAACCCTAACCCATACCCTACACCGTACCCGAACCCCTCCCCGAACCCGTACCCTAAGCCGTACCCTAACCCTAACCCTAAGCCTAACCCTAACCCTAGGCTACCCTTGACTGCTTCTGCCTCCAATAGATTTCCTAAGCACTAGTGTTTGAAGGAACAGCTTAAAAATAGAATCCTAATGTGATTTCTTTATAATGGGTGTGTTCCTTATCTTATCCTAGTGTCTAAACTCTTCTCCATGGCTGGACCCCCAAATAATATTCCTTTACGTGCTAAGGGGTATCTAGAGAGTGGGATAGGTTTACTAACTACCCTAACCCTAACGTGTACCCTAACCCTAACCCCTACCCTAACCCTAACACGTACCCTAATCCTAACCCGTACCCTAAACCGAGCCCTAACCCTAACACTAACCCTAACCCTAACCCTAACCCATACCCTACGCCGTACCCGAACCCCTCCCCGAACGCCTACACTAAGCCGTACCCTAACCCTAACCCTAAGCCTAACCCTAACCCTAGGCTACCCTTGACTGCTTCTGCCTCCAATAGATTTCCTAAGCACTAGTGTTTGAAGGAACAGCTTAAAAAGAGAATCCTAATGTGATTTCTTTATAATGGGTGTGTTCCTTATCTTATCCTAGTGTCTAAACTCTTCTCCATGGCTGGACCCCCAAATAATATTGCTTTACGTGCTAAGGGGTATCTAGAGAGTGGGATAGGTTTAATAACTACCCTAACCCTAACGCGTACCCTAACCCTAACCCCTACCCTAACCCTAACACGTACCCTAATCCTAACCCGTACCCTGAACCGAGCCCTAACCCTAACACTAACCCTAACCCTAACACATAACCTACGCCGTACCCGAACCCCTCCCCGAACCCGTACGCTAAGCCGTACCCTAAGCCTAACCCTAAGCCTAACCCTAACCCTAGGCTACCCTTGACTGCTTCTGCCTCCAATAGATTTCCTAAGCACTAGTGTTTTAAGGAACGGCTTAAAAACAGAATCCTAATGTGATTTCTTTATAATGGGTGTGTTCCTTATCTTATCCTAGTGTCTAAACTCTTCTCCATGGCTAGACCCCCAAATAATATTCCTTTACGTGCTAAGGGGTATCTAGAGAGTGGGATAGGTTTAATAACTACCCTAACCCTAACGCGTACCCTAACCCTAACCCCTACCCTAACCCTAACACGTACCCTAATCCTAACCCGTACCCTAAACTGAGCCCTAACCCTAACACTAACCCTAACCCTAACCCTAACCCATACCCTACGCCGTACCCGAACCCCTCCCCGAACCCGTACCCTAAGCCGTACCCTAAGCCTAACCCTAAGCCTAACCCTAACCCTAGGCTACCCTTGACTGCTTCTGCCTCCAATAGATTTCCTAAGCACTAGTGTTTGAAGGAACAGCTTAAAAAGAGAATCCTAATGTGATTTCTTTATAATGGGTGTGTTCCTTATCTTATCCTAGTGTCTAAACTCTTCTCCATGGCTGGACCCCCAAATAATATTCCTTTACGTGCTAAGGGGTATCTAGAGAGTGGGATAGGTTTAATAACTACCCTAACCCTAACGCGTACCCTAACCCTAACCCCTACCCTAACCCTAACACGTACCCTAATCCTAAGCCGTACACTAAACCGAGCCCTAACCCTAACTCAAACCCTAACCCTAACCCATACCCTACGCCGTACCCGAACCCCTCCCCGAACCCGTAGCCTAAGCCGTACCCTAAGCCTAACCCTAAGCCTAACCCTAACCCTAGGCTACCCTTGACTGCTTCTGCCTCCAATAGATTTTCTAAGCACTAGTGTTTTAAGGAACGGCTTAAAAAGAGAATCTTAATGTGATTTCTTTATAATGGGTGTGTTCCTTATCTTATCCTAGTGTCTAAACTCTTCTCCATGGCTGGACGCCCAAATAATATTCCTTTACGTGCTAAGGGGTATCTAGAGAGTGGGATAGGTTTAATAACTACCCTAACCCTAACGCGTACCCTAACCCTAACCCCTACCCTAACCCTAACACGTACCCTAATCCTAACCCGTACCCTAAACCGAGCCCTAACCCTTACACTAACCCTAACCCTAACACTAACCCATACCCTACGCCGTACCCGAACCCCTCCCCGAACCCGTACCCTAAGCCGTACCCTAACCCAAACCCTAAGCCTAACCCTAACCCTAGGCTACCCTTGACTGCTACTGCCTCCAATAGATTTCCTAAGCACTAGTGTTTTAAGGAACAGCTTAAAAAGAGAATCCTAATGTGATTTCTTTATAATGGGTGTGTTCCTTATCTTATCCTAGTGTCTAAACTCTTCTCCATGGCTGGACCCCCAAATAATATTCCTTTACGTGCTAAGGGGTATCTAGAGAGTGGGATAGGTTTAATAACTACCCTAACCCTCAAGCGTACCCTAACCCTAACCCCTACCCTAACCCTAACACGTACCCTAATCCTAACCCGTACCCTAAACCGAGACCTAAAGCTAAAACTAACCCTAACCCTAACCCTAACCCATACCCTACGCCGTACCCGAACCCCTACACGAACCCGTACCCTAAGCCGTACCCTAACCCTAACCCTAAGCCTAACCCTAACCCTAGGCTACCCTTGACTGCTTCTGCCACCAATACATTTCCTAAGCACTAGTGCTTTAAGGAAAAGCTTAAAAAGAGAATCCTAATGTGATTTCTTTATAATGGGTGTGTTCCTTATCTTATCCTAGTGTCTAAACTCTTCTCCATGGCTGGACCCCCAAATAATATTCCTTTACGTGCTAAGGGGTATCTAGAGAGTGGGATAGGTTTAATAACTACCCTAACCCTAACGCGTACCCTAACCCTAACCCCTACCCTAACCCTAACACGTACCCTAATCATAACCCGTACCCTAAACCGAGCCCTAACCCTAACACTAACCCTAACACTAACCCTAACCCATACCCTACACCGTACCCGAACCCCTCCCCGAACCCGTACCCTAAGCCGTACCCTAACCCTAACCCTAAGCCTAACCCTAACCCTAGGCTACCCTTGACTGCTTCTGCCTCCAATAGATTTCCTAAGCACTAGTGTTTGAAGGAACAGCTTAAAAAGAGAATCCTAATGTGATTTCTTTATAATGGGTGTGTTTCTTATCTTACCCTAGTGTCTAAACTCTTCTCCATGGCTGGACCCCCAAATAATATTGCTTTACGTGCTAAGGGGTATCTAGAGAGTGGGATAGGTTTAATAACTACCCTAACCCTAACGCGTACCCTAACCCTAACCCCTACCCTAACCCTAACACGTACCCTAATCCTAACCCGTACCCTGAACCGAGCCCTAACCCTAACACTAACCCTAACCCTAACCCTAACCCAAACCCTACGCCGTACCCGAACCCCTCCCCGAACCCGTACCCTAAGCCTAACCCTAAGCCTAACCCTAACCCTAGGCTACCCTTGACTGCTTCTGCCTCCAATAGATTTCCTAAGCACTAGTGTTTTAAGGAACAGCTTAAAAACAGAATCCTAATGTGATTTCTTTATAATGGGTGTGTTCCTTATCTTATCCTAGTGTCTAAACTCTTCTCCATGGCTAGACCCCCAAATAATATTCCTTTACGTGCTAAGGGGTATCTAGAGAGTGGGATAGGTTTAATAACTATCCTAACCCTAACGCGTACCCTAACACTAACCCCTACCCTAACCCTAACACGTACCCTAATCCTAACCCGTACCCTAAACTGAGCCCTAACCCTAACACTAACCCTAACCCTAACCCTAACCCATACCCTACGCCGTTCCCGAACCCCTCCCCGAACCCGTATCCTAAGCCGTACCCTAAGCCTAACCCTAAGCCTAACCCTAACCCTAGGCTACCCTTGACTGCTTCTGCCTCCAATAGATTTCCTAAGCACTAGTGTTTGAAGGAACAGCTTAAAAAGAGAATCCTAATGTGATTTCTTTATAATGGGTGTGTTCCTTATCTTATCCTAGTGTCTAAACTCTTCTCCATGGCTGGACCCCCAAATAATATTCCTTTACGTGCTAAAGGGTATCTAGAGAGTGGGATAGGTTTAATAACTACCCTAACCCTAACGCGTACCCTAACCCTAACCCCTACCCTAACCCTAAAACGTACCCTAATCCTAAACCGTACACTAAACCGAGCCCTAACCCTAACTCAAACCCTAACCCTAACCCATACCCTACGCCGTACCCGAACCCCTCCCCGAACCCGTACCCTAAGCCGTACCCTAAGCCTAACCCTAAGCCTAACCCTAACCCTAGGCTACCCTTGACTGCTTCTGCCTCCAATAGATTTCCTAAGCACTAGTGTTTGAAGGAACAGCTTAAAAAGAGAATCCTAATGTGATTTCTTTATAATGGGTGTGTTCCTTATCTTATCCTAGTGTCTAAACTCTTCTCCATGGCTGGACCCCCAAATAATATTCCTTTACGTGCTAAGGGGTATCTAGAGAGTGGGATAGGTTTAATAACTACCCTAACCCTAACGCGTACCCTAACCCTAACCCCTACCCTAACCCTAACACGTACCCTAATCCTAACCCGTACACTAAACCGAGCCCTAACCCTAACTCAAACCCTAACCCTAACCCATACCCTACGCCGTACCCGAACCCCTCCCCGAACCCGTACCCTAAGCCGTACCCTAAGCCTAACCCTAAGCCTAACCCTAACCCTAGGCTACCCTTGACTGCTTCTGCCTCCAATAGATTTCCTAAGCACTAGTGTTTGAAGGAACAGCTTAAAAAGAGAATCCTAATGTGATTTCTTTATAATGGGTGTGTTCCTTATCTTATCCTAGTGTCTAAACTCTTCTCCATGGCTGGACCCCCAAATAATATTCCTTTACGTGCTAAGGGGTATCTAGAGAGTGGGATAGGTTTAATAACTACCCTAACCCTAACGCGTACCCTAACCCTAACCCCTACCCTAACCCTAACACGTACCCTAATCCTAACCCGTACACTAAACCGAGCCCTAACCCTAACTCAAACCCTAACCCTAACCCATACCCTACGCCGTACCCGAACCCCTCCCCGAACCCGTACCCTAAGCCGTACCCTAAGCCTAACCCTAAGCCTAACCCTAACCCTAGGCTACCCTTGACTGCTTCTGCCTCCAATAGATTTCCTAAGCACTAGTGTTTGAAGGAACAGCTTAAAAAGAGAATCCTAATGTGATTTCTTTATAATGGGTGTGTTCCTTATCTTATCCTAGTGTCTAAACTCTTCTCCATGGCTGGACCCCCAAATAATATTCCTTTACGTGCTAAGGGGTATCTAGAGAGTGGGATAGGTTTAATAACTACCCTAACCCTAACGCGTACCCTAACCCTAACCCCTACCCTAACCCTAACACGTACCCTAATCCTAACCCGTACCCTGAACCGAGCCCTAACCCTAACACTAACCCTAACCCTAACCCTAACCCATACCCTACGCCGTACCCGAACCCCTCCCCGAACCCGTACCCTAAGCCTAACCCTAAGCCTAACCCTAAGCCTAACCGTAACCCTAGGCTACCCTTGACTGCTACTGCCTCCAATAGATTTCCTAAGCACTAGTGTTTTAAGGAACAGCTTAAAAAGAGAATCCTAATGTGATTTCTTTATAATGGGTGTGTTCCTTATCTTATCCTAGTGTCTAAACTCTTCTCCATGGCTGGACCCCCAAATAATATTCCTTTACGTGCTAAGGGGTATCTAGAGAGTGGGATAGGTTTAATAACTACCCTAACCCTAAAGCGTACCCTAACCCTAACCCCTACCCTAACCCTAACACGTACCCTAATCCTAACCCGTACCCTAAACCGAGACCTAAAGCTAAAACTAACCCTAACCCTAACCCTAACCCATACCCTACGCCGTACCCGAACCCCTACACGAACCCGTACCCTAAGCCGTACCCTAACCCTAACCCTAAGCCTAACCCTAACCCTAGGCTACCCTTGACTGTTTCTGCCTCCAATAGATTTCCTAAGCACTAGTGCTTTAAGGAAAAGCTTAAAAAGAGAATCCTAATGTGATTTCTTTATAATGGGTGTGTTCCTTATCTTATCCTAGTGTCTAAACTCTTCTCCATGGCTGGACCCCCAAATAATATTCCTTTACGTGCTAAGGGGTATCTAGAGAGTGGGATAGGTTTAATAACTACCCTAACCCTAACGCGTACCCTAACCCTAACCCCTACCCTAACCCTAACACGTACCCTAATCCTAACCCGTACCCTAAACCGAGCCCTAACCCTAACACTAACCCTAACACTAACCGTAACCCATACCCTACACCGTACCCGAACCCCTCCCCGAACCCGTACCCTAAGCCGTACCCTAACCCTAACCCTAAGCCTAACCCTAACCCTGGGCTACCCTTGACTGCTTCTGCCTCCAATAGATTTCCTAAGCACTAGTGTTTGAAGGAACAGCTTAAAAAGAGAATCCTAATGTGATTTCTTTATAATGGGTGTGTTCCTTATCTTATCCTAGTGTCTAAACTCTTCTCCATGGCTGGACCCCCAAATAATATTCCTTTACGTGCTAAGGGGTATCTAGAGAGTGGGATAGGTTTACTAACTACCCTAACCCTAACGTGTACCCTAACCCTAACCCCTACCCTAACCCTAACACGTACCCTAATCCTAACCCGTACCCTAAACCGAGCCCTAACCCTTACACTAACCCTAACCCTAACCCTAACCCATACCCTACGCCGTACCCGAACCCCTCCCCGAACCCCTACCCTAAGCCGTACCCTAACCCTAACCCTAAGCCTAACCCTAACCCTAGGCTTCCCTTGACTGCTTCTGCCTCCAATAGATTTCCTAAGCACTAGTGTTTGAAGGAACAGCTTAAAAAGAGAATCCTAATGTGATTTCTTTATAATGGGTGTGTTCCTTATTTTATCCTAGTGTCTAAACTCTTCTCCATGGCTGGAGCCCCAAATAATATTGCTTTACGTGCTAAGGGGTATCTACAGAGTGGGATAGGTTTAATAACTACCCTAACCCTAACGCGTACCCTAACCCTAACCCCTACCCTAACCCTAACACGTACCCTAATCCTAACCCGTACCCTGAACCGAGCCCTAACCCTAACACTAACCCTAACCCTAACCCTAACCCATACCCTACGCCGTACCCGAACCCCTCCCCGAACCCGTACCCTAAGCCTAACCCTAAGCCTAACCCTAACCCTAGGCTACCCTTGACTGCTTCTGCCTCCAATAGATTTCCTAAGCACTAGTGTTTTAAGGAACGGCTTAAAAACAGAATCCTAATGTGATTTCTTTATAATGGGTGTGTTCCTTATCTTATCCTAGTGTCTAAACTCTTCTCCATGGCTAGACCCCCAAATAATATTCCTTTACGTGCTAAGGGGTATCTAGAGAGTGGGATAGGTTTAATAACTACCCTAACCCTAACGCTTACCCTAACCCTAACCCCTACCATAACCCTAACACGTACCCTAATCCTAACCCGTACCCTATACCGAGCCCTAACCCTAACACTAACCCTAACCCTAACCCTAACCCATACCCTACACCGTACCCGAACCCCTCCCTGAACCCGTACCCTAAGCCGTACCCTAACCCTAACCCTAAGCCTAACCCTAACCCTAGGCTACCCTTGACTGCTTCTGCCTCCAATAGATTTCCTAAGCACTAGTGTTTGAAGGAACAGCTTAAAAAGAGAATCCTAATGTGATTTCTTTATAATGGGTGTGTTCCTTATCTTATCCTAGTGTCTAAACTCTTCTCCATGGCTGGACCCCCAAATAATATTCCTTTACGTGCTAAGGGGTATCTAGAGAGTGGGATAGGTTTACTAACTACCCTAACCCTAACGTGTACCCTAAACCTAACCCCTACCGTAACCCTAACCCCTACCCTAACCCTAACACGTACCCTAATCCTAACCCGTACCCTAAACCGAGCCCTAACCCTAACACTAACCCTAACCCTAACCCTAACCCATACCCTACGCCGTTCCCGAACCCCTCCCCGAACGCCTACACTAAGCCGTACCCTAACCCTAACCCTAAGCCTAACCCTAACCCTAGGCTACCCTTGACTGCTTCTGCCTCCAATAGATTTCCTAAGCACTAGTGTTTGAAGGAACAGCTTAAAAAGAGAATCCTAATGTGATTTCTTTATAATGGGTGTGTTCCTTATCTTATCCTAGTGTCTAAACTCTTCTCCATGGCTGGACCCCCAAATAATATTGCTTTACGTGCTAAGGGGTATCTAGAGAGTGGGATAGGTTTAATAACTACCCTAACCCTAACGCGTACCCTAACCCAAACCCCTACCCTAACCCTAACACGTACCCTAATCCTAACCCGTACCCTGAACCGAGCCCTAACCCTAACACTAACCCTAACCCTAACCCTAACCCATACCCTACGCCGTACCCGAACCCCTCCCCGAACCCGTACGCTAAGCCGTACCCTAAGCCTAACCCTAAGCCTAACCCTAACCCTAGGCTACCCTTGACTGCTTCTGCCTCCAATAGATTTCCTAAGCACTAGTGTTTTAAGGAACGGCTTAAAAACAGAATCCTAATGTGATTTCTTTATAATGGGTGTGTTCCTTATCTTATCCTAGTGTCTAAACTCTTCTCCATGGCTAGACCCCCAAATAATATTCCTTTACGTGCTAAGGGGTATCTAGAGAGTGGGATAGGTTTAATAACTACCCTAACCCTAACGTGTACCCTAACCCTAACCCCTACCCTAACCCTAACACGTACCCGAATCCTAACCCGTACCCTAAACTGAGCCCTAACCCTAACACTAACCCTAACCCTAACCCTAACCCATACCCTACGCCGTACCCGAACCCCTCCCCGAACCCGTACCCTAAGCCGTACCCTAAGCCTAACCCTAAGCCTAACCCTAACCCTAGGCTACCCTTGACTGCTTCTGCCTCCAATAGATTTCCTAAGCACTAGTGTTTGAAGGAACAGCTTAAAAAGAGAATCCTAATGTGATTTCTTTATAATGGGTGTGTTCCTTATCTTATCCTAGTGTCTAAACTCTTCTCCATGGCTGGACCCCCAAATAATATTCCTTTACGTGCTAAGGGGTATCTAGAGAGTGGGATAGGTTTAATAACTACCCTAACCCTAACGCGTACCCTAACCCTAACCCCTACCCTAACCCTAACACGTACCCTAATCCTAACCCGTACACTAAACCGAGCCCTAACCCTAACTCAAACCCTAACCCTAACCCATACCCTACGCCGTACCCGAACCCCTCCCCGAACCCGTACCCTAAGCCGTACCCTAAGCCTAACCCTAAGCCTAACCCTAACCCTAGGCTACCCTTGACTGCTTCTGCCTCCAATAGATTTCCTAAGCACTAGTGTTTGAAGGAACAGCTTAAAAAGAGAATCCTAATGTGATTTCTTTATAATGGGTGTGTTCCTTATCTTATCCTAGTGTCTAAACTCTTCTCCATGGCTGGACCCCCAAATAATATTCCTTTACGTGCTAAGGGGTATGTAGAGAGTGGGATAGGTTTAATAACTACCCTAACCCTAACGCGTACCCTAACCCTAACCCCTACCCTAACCCTAACACGTACCCTAATCCTAAGCCGTACACTAAACCGAACCCTAACCCTAACTCAAACCCTAACCCTAACCCATACCCTACGCCGTACCCGAACCCCTCCCCGAACCCGTAGCCTAAGCCGTACCCTAAGCCTAACCCTAAGCCTAACCCTAACCCTAGGCTACCCTTGACTGCTTCTGCCTCCAATAGATTTTCTAAGCACTAGTGTTTTAAGGAACGGCTTAAAAAGAGAATCTTAATGTGATTTCTTTATAATGGGTGTGTTCCTTATCTTATCCTAGTGTCTAAACTCTTCTCCATGGCTGGACGCCCAAATAATATTCCTTTACGTGCTAAGGGGTATCTAGAGAGTGGGATAGGTTTAATAACTACCCTAACCCTAACGCGTACCCTAACCCTAACCCCTACCCTAACCCTAACACGTACCCTAATCCTAACCCGTATCCTAAACCGAGCCCTAACCCTTACACTAACCCTAACCCTAACACTAACCCATACCCTACGCCGTACCCGAACCCCTCCCCGAACCCGTACCCTAAGCCGTACCCTAACCCAAACCCTAAGCCTAACCCTAACCCTAGGCTACCCTTGACTGCTACTGCCTCCAATAGATTTCCTAAGCACTAGTGTTTTAAGGAACAGCTTAAAAAGAGAATCCTAATGTGATTTCTTTATAATGGGTGTGTTCCTTATCTTATCCTAGTGTCTAAACTCTTCTCCATGGCTGGACCCCCAAATAATATTCCTTTACGTGCTAAGGGGTATCTAGAGAGTGGGATAGGTTTAATAACTACCCTAACCCTAAAGCGTACCCTAACCCTAACCCCTACCCTAACCCTAACACGTACCCTAATCCTAACCTGTACCCTAAACTGAGACCTAAAGCTAAAACTAACCCTAACCCTAACCCTAACCCATACCCTACGCCGTACCCGAACCCCTCCCCGAACCCCTACCCTAAGCCGTACCCTAACCCTAACCCTAAGCCTAACCCTAACCCTAGGCTACCCTTGACTGCTTCTGCCTCCAATAGATTTCCTAAGCACTAGTGTTTGAAGGAACAGCTTAAAAAGAGAATCCTAATGTGATTTCTTTATAATGGGTGTGTTCCTTATCTTACCCTAGTGTCTAAACTCTTCTCCATGGCTGGACCCCCAAATAATATTGCTTTACGTGCTAAGGGGTATCTAGAGAGTGGGATAGGTTTAATAACTACCCTAACCCTAACGCGTACCCTAACCCTAACCCCTACCCTAACCCTAACACGTACCCTAATCCTAACCCGTACCCTGAACCGAGCCCTAACCCTAACACTAACCCTAACCCTAACCCTAACCCATACCCTACGCCGTACCCGAACCCCTCCCCGAACCCATACCCTAAGCCTAACCCTAAGCCTAACCCTAACCCTAGGCTACCCTTGACTGCTTCTGCCTCCAATAGATTTCCTAAGCACTAGTGTTTTAAGGAAGAGCTTAAAAACAGAATCCTAATGTGATTTCTTTATAATGGGTGTGTTCCTTATCTTATCCTAGTGTCTAAACTCTTCTCCATGGCTAGACCCCCAAATAATATTCCTTTACGTGCTAAGGGGTATCTAGAGAGTGGGATAGGTTTACTAACTACCCTAACCCTAACGTGTACCCTAACCCTAACCCCTACCCTAACCCTAACACGTACCCTAATCCTAACCCGTACCCTAAACCGAGCCCTAACCCTAACACTAACTCTAACACTAACCCTAACCCATACCCTACGCCGTACCCGAACCCCTCCCCGAACCCCTACCCTAAGCCGTACCCTAACCCTAACCCTAAGCCTAACCCTAACCCTAGGCTACCCTTGACTGCTTCTGCCTCCAATAGATTTCCTAAGCACTAGTGTTTGAAGGAACAGCTTAAAAAGAGAATCCTAATGTGATTTCTTTATAATGGGTGTGTTCCTTATCTTACCCTAGTGTCTAAACTCTTCTCCATGGCTGGACCCCCAAATAATATTGCTTTACGTGCTAAGGGGTATCTAGAGAGTGGGATAGGTTTAATAACTACCCTAACCCTAACGCGTACCCTAACCCTAACCCCTACCCTAACCCTAACACGTACCCTAATCCTAACCCGTACCCTGAACCGAGCCCTAACCCTAACACTAACCCTAACCCTAACCCTAACCCATACCCTACGCCGTACCCGAACCCCTCCCCGAACCCGTACCCTAAGCCGTACCCTAAGCCTAACCCTAAGCCTAACCCTAACCCTAGGCTACCCTTGACTGCTTCTGCCTCCAATAGATTTCCTAAGCACTAGTGTTTGAAGGAACAGCTTAAAAAGAGAATCCTAATGTGATTTCTTTATAATGGGTGTGTTCCTTATCTTATCCTAGTGTCTAAACTCTTCTCCATGGCTGGACCCCCAAATAATATTCCTTTACGTGCTAAGGGGTATCTAGAGAGTGGGATAGGTTTAATAACTACCCTAACCCTAACGCGTACCCTAACCCTAACCCCTACCCTAACCCTAAAACGTACCCTAATCCTAACCCGTACACTAAACCGAGCCCTAACCCTAACTCAAACCCTAACCCTAACCCATACCCTACGCCGTACCCGAACCCCTCCCCGAACCCGTACCCTAAGCCGTACCCTAAGCCTAACCCTAAGCCTAACCCTAACCCTAGGCTACCCTTGACTGCTTCTGCCTCCAATAGATTTCCTAAGCACTAGTGTTTGAAGGAACAGCTTAAAAAGAGAATCCTAATGTGATTTCTTTATAATGGGTGTGTTCCTTATCTTATCCTAGTGTCTTAACTCTTCTCCATGGCTGGACCCCCAAATAATATTCCTTTACGTGCTAAGGGGTATGTAGAGAGTGGGATAGGTTTAATAACTACCCTAACCCTAACGCGTACCCTAACCCTAACCCCTACCCTAACCCTAACACGTACCCTAATCCTAAGCCGTACACTAAACCGAGCCCTAACCCTAACTCAAACCCTAACCCTAACCCATACCCTACGCCGTACCCGAACCCCTCCCCGAACCCGTAGCCTAAGCCGTACCCTAAGCCTAACCCTAAGCCTAACCCTAACCCTAGGCTACCCTTGACTGCTTCTGCCTCCAATAGATTTTCTAAGCACTAGTGTTTTAAGGAACGGCTTAAAAAGAGAATCTTAATGTGATTTCTTTATAATGGGTGTGTTCCTTATCTTATCCTAGTGTCTAAACTCTTCTCCATGGCTGGACGCCCAAATAATATTCCTTTACGTGCTAAGGGGTATCTAGAGAGTGGGATAGGTTTAATAACTACCCTAACCCTAACGCGTACCCTAACCCTAACCCCTACCCTAACCCTAACACGTACCCTAATCCTAACCCGTATCCTAAACCGAGCCCTAACCCTTACACTAACCCTAACCCTAACACTAACCCATACCCTACGCCGTACCCGAACCCCTCCCCGAACCCGTACCCTAAGCCGTACCCTAACCCAAACCCTAAGCCTAACCCTAACCCTAGGCTACCCTTGACTGCTACTGCCTCCAATAGATTTCCTAAGCACTAGTGTTTTAAGGAACAGCTTAAAAAGAGAATCCTAATGTGATTTCTTTATAATGGGTGTGTTCCTTATCTTATCCTAGTGTCTAAACTCTTCTCCATGGCTGGACCCCCAAATAATATTCCTTTACGTGCTAAGGGGTATCTAGAGAGTGGGATAGGTTTAATAACTACCCTAACCCTAAAGCGTACCCTAACCCTAACCCCTACCCTAACCCTAACACGTACCCTAATCCTAACCCGTACCCTAAACTGAGACCTAAAGCTAAAACTAACCCTAACCCTAACCCTAACCCATACCCTACGCCGTACCCGAACCCCTACACGAACCCGTACCCTAAGCCGTACCCTAACCCTAACCCTAAGCCTAACCCTAACCCTAGGCTACCCTTGACTGCTTCTGCCACCAATAGATTTCCTAAGCACTAGTGCTTTAAGGAAAAGCTTAAAAAGAGAATCCTAATGTGATTTCTTTATAATGGGTGTGTTCCTTATCTTATCCTAGTGTCTAAACTCTTCTCCATGGCTGGACCCCCAAATAATATTCCTTTACGTGCTAAGGGGTATCTAGAGAGTGGGATAGGTTTAATAACTACCCTAACCCTAACGCGTACCCTAACCCTAACCCCTACCCTAACCCTAACACGTACCCTAATCGTAACCCGTACCCTAAACCGAGCCCTAACCCTAACACTAACCCTAACCCTAACCCTAACCCATACCCTACACCGTACCCGAACCCCTCCCCGAACCCGTACCCTAAGCCGTACCCTAACCCTAACCCTAAGCCTAACCCTAACCCTAGGCTACCCTTGACTGCTTCTGCCTCCAATAGATTTCCTAAGCACTAGTGTTTGAAGGAACAGCTTAAAAAGAGAATCCTAATGTGATTTCTTTATAATGGGTGTGTTCCTTATCTTATCCTAGTGTCTAAACTCTTCTCCATGGCTGGACCCCCAAATAATATTCCTTTACGTGCTAAGGGGTATCTAGAGAGTGGGATAGGTTTACTAACTACCCTAACCCTAACGTGTACCCTAACCCTAACCCCTACCCTAACCCTAACACGTACCCTAATCCTAACCCGTACCCTAAACCGAGCCCTAACCCTAACACTAACTCTAACACTAACCCTAACCCATACCCTACGCCGTACCCGAACCCCTCCCCGAACCCCTACCCTAAGCCGTACCCTAACCCTAACCCTAAGCCTAACCCTAACCCTAGGCTACCCTTGACTGCTTCTGCCTCCAATAGATTTCCTAAGCACTAGTGTTTGAAGGAACAGCTTAAAAAGAGAATCCTAATGTGATTTCTTTATAATGGGTGTGTTCCTTATCTTACCCTAGTGTCTAAACTCTTCTCCATGGCTGGACCCCCAAATAATATTGCTTTACGTGCTAAGGGGTATCTAGAGAGTGGGATAGGTTTAATAACTACCCTAACCCTAACGCGTACCCTAACCCTAACCCCTACCATAACCCTAACACGTACCCTAATCCTAACCCGTACCCTGAACCGAGCCCTAACCCTAACACTAACCCTAACCCTAACTCTAACCCATACCCTACGCCGTACCCGAACCCCTCCCCGAACCCGTACCCTAAGCCTAACCCTAAGCCTAACCCTAACCCTAGGCTACCCTTGACTGCTTCTGCCTCCAATAGATTTCCTAAGCACTAGTGTTTGAAGGAACAGCTTAAAAAGAGAATCCTAATGTGATTTCTTTATAATGGGTGTGTTCCTTATCTTATCCTAGTGTCTAAACTCTTCTCCATGGCTGGACACCCAAATAATATTCCTTTACGTGCTAAGGGGTATCTAGAGAGTGGGATAGGTTTAATAACTACCCTAACCCTAACGCGTACCCTAACCCTAACCCCTACCCTAACCCTAACACGTACCCTAATCGTAACCCGTACCCTAAACCGAGCCCTAACCCTAACACTAACCCTAACCCTAACCCTAACCCATACCCTACACCGTACCCGAACCCCTCCCCGAACCCGTACCCTAAGCCGTACCCTAACCCTAACCCTAAGCCGAACCCTAACCCTAGGCTACCCTTGACTGCTTCTGCCTCCAATAGATTTCCTAAGCACTAGTGTTTGAAGGAACAGCTTAAAAAGAGAATCCTAATGTGATTTCTTTATAATGGGTGTGTTCCTTATCTTATCCTAGTGTCTAAACTCTTCTCCATGGCTGGACCCCCAAATAATATTCCTTTACGTGCTAAGGGGTATCTAGAGAGTGGGATAGGTTTACTAACTACCCTAACCCTAACGTGTACCCTAACCCTAACCCCTACCCTAACCCTAACACGTACCCTAATCCTAACCCGTACCCTAAACCGAGCCCTAACCCTAACACTAACTCTAACACTAACCCTAACCCATACCCTACGCCGTACCCGAACCCCTCCCCGAACCCCTACCCTAAGCCGTACCCTAACCCTAACCCTAAGCCTAACCCTAACCCTAGGCTACCCTTGACTGCTTCTGCCTCCAATAGATTTCCTAAGCACTAGTGTTTGAAGGAACAGCTTAAAAAGAGAATCCTAATGTGATTTCTTTATAATGGGTGTGTTCCTTATCTTACCCTAGTGTCTAAACTCTTCTCCATGGCTGGACCCCCAAATAATATTGCTTTACGTGCTAAGGGGTATCTAGAGAGTGGGATAGGTTTAATAACTACCCTAACCCTAACGCGTACCCTAACCCTAACCCCTACCCTAACCCTAACACGTACCCTAATCCTAACCCGTACCCTGAACCGAGCCCTAACCCTAACACTAACCCTAACCCTAACCCTAACCCATACCCTACGCCGTACCCGAACCCCTCCCCGAACCCGTACCCTAAGCCTAACCCTAAGCCTAACCCTAACCCTAGGCTACCCTTGACTGCTTCTGCCTCCAATAGATTTCCTAAGCACTAGTGTTTTAAGGAACGGCTTAAAAACAGAATCCTAATGTGATTTCTTTATAATGGGTGTGTTCCTTATCTTATCCTAGTGTCTAAACTCTTCTCCATGGCTAGACCCCCAAATAATATTCCTTTACGTGCTAAGGGGTATCTAGAGAGTGGGATAGGTTTAATAACTACCCTAACCCTAACGTGTACCCTAACCCTAACCCCTACCCTAACCCTAACACGTACCCTAATCCTAGCCCGTACCCTAAACTGAGCCCTAACCCTAACACTAACCCTAACCCTAACCCTAACCCATACCCTACGCCGTACCCGAACCCCTCCCCGAACCCGTACCCTAAGCCGTACCCTAAGCCTAACCCTAAGCCTAACCCTAACCCTAGGCTACCCTTGACTGCTTCTGCCTCCAATAGATTTCCTAAGCACTAGTGTTTGAAGGAACAGCTTAAAAAGAGAATCCTAATGTGATTTCTTTATAATGGGTGTGTTCCTTATCTTATCCTAGTGTCTAAACTCTTCTCCATGGCTGGACCCCCAAATAATATTCCTTTACGTGCTAAGGGGTATCTAGAGAGTGGGATAGGTTTAATAACTACCCTAACCCTAACGCGTACCCTAACCCTAACCCCTACCCTAACCCTAAAACGTACCCTAATCCTAACCCGTACACTAAACCGAGCCCTAACCCTAACTCAAACCCTAACCCTAACCCATACCCTACGCCGTACCCGAACCCCTCCCCGAACCCGTACCCTAAGCCGTACCCTAAGCCTAACCCTAAGCCTAACCCTAACCCTAGGCTACCCTTGACTGCTTCTGCCTCCAATAGATTTCCTAAGCACTAGTGTTTGAAGGAACAGCTTAAAAAGAGAATCCTAATGTGATTTCTTTATAATGGGTGTGTTCCTTATCTTATCCTAGTGTCTAAACTCTTCTCCATGGCTGGACCCCCAAATAATATTCCTTTACGTGCTAAGGGGTATGTAGAGAGTGGGATAGGTTTAATAACTACCCTAACCCTAACGCGTACCCTAACCCTAACCCCTACCCTAACCCTAACACGTACCCTAATCCTAAGCCGTACACTAAACCGAGCCCTAACCCTAACTCAAACCCTAACCCTAACCCATACCCTACGCCGTACCCGAACCCCTCCCCGAACCCGTAGCCTAAGCCGTACCCTAAGCCTAACCCTAAGCCTAACCCTAACCCTAGGCTACCCTTGACTGCTTCTGCCTCCAATAGATTTTCTAAGCACTAGTGTTTTAAGGAACGGCTTAAAAAGAGAATCTTAATGTGATTTCTTTATAATGGGTGTGTTCCTTATCTTATCCTAGTGTCTAAACTCTTCTCCATGGCTGGACGCCCAAATAATATTCCTTTACGTGCTAAGGGGTATCTAGAGAGTGGGATAGGTTTAATAACTACCCTAACCCTAACGCGTACCCTAACCCTAACCCCTACCCTAACCCTAACACGTACCCTAATCCTAACCCGTATCCTAAACCGAGCCCTAACCCTTACACTAACCCTAACCCTAACACTAACCCATACCCTACGCCGTACCCGAACCCCTCCCCGAACCCGTACCCTAAGCCGTACCCTACCCCAAACCCTAAGCCTAACCCTAACCCTAGGCTACCCTTGACTGCTACTGCCTCCAATAGATTTCCTAAGCACTAGTGTTTTAAGGAACAGCTTAAAAAGAGAATCCTAATGTGATTTCTTTATAATGGGTGTGTTCCTTATCTTATCCTAGTGTCTAAACTCTTCTCCATGGCTGGACCCCCAAATAATATTCCTTTACGTGCTAAGGGGTATCTAGAGAGTGGGATAGGTTTAATAACTACCCTAACCCTAAAGCGTACCCTAACCCTAACCCCTACCCTAACCCTAACACGTACCCTAATCCTAACCCGTACCCTAAACTGAGACCTAAAGCTAAAACTAACCCTAACCCTAACCCTAACCCATACCCTACGCCGTACCCGAACCCCTACACGAACCCGTACCCTAAGCCGTACCCTAACCCTAACCCTAAGCCTAACCCTAACCCTAGGCTACCCTTGACTGCTTCTGCCACCAATAGATTTCCTAAGCACTAGTGCTTTAAGGAAAAGCTTAAAAAGAGAATCCTAATGTGATTTCTTTATAATGGGTGTGTTCCTTATCTTATCCTAGTGTCTAAACTCTTCTCCATGGCTGGACCCCCAAATAATATTCCTTTATGTGCTAAGGGGTATCTAGAGAGTGGGATAGGTTTAATAACTACCCTAACCCTAACGCGTACCCTAACCCTAACCCCTACCCTAACCCTAACACGTACCCTAATCCTAACCCGTACCCTGAACCGAGCCCTAACCCTAACACTAACCCTAACCCTAACCCTAACCCATACCCTACGCCGTACCCGAACCCCTCCCCGAACCCATACCCTAAGCCTAACCCTAAGCCTAACCCTAACCCTAGGCTACCCTTGACTGCTTCTGCCTCCAATAGATTTCCTAAGCACTAGTGTTTTAAGGAAGAGCTTAAAAACAGAATCCTAATGTGATTTCTTTATAATGGGTGTGTTCCTTATCTTATCCTAGTGTCTAAACTCTTCTCCATGGCTAGACCCCCAAATAATATTCCTTTACGTGCTAAGGGGTATCTAGAGAGTGGGATAGGTTTACTAACTACCCTAACCCTAACGTGTACCCTAACCCTAACCCCTACCCTAACCCTAACACGTACCCTAATCCTAACCCGTACCCTAAACCGAGCCCTAACCCTAACACTAACTCTAACACTAACCCTAACCCATACCCTACGCCGTACCCGAACCCCTCCCCGAACCCCTACCCTAAGCCGTACCCTAAGCCTAACCCTAAGCCTAACCCTAACCCTAGGCTACCCTTGACTGCTTCTGCCTCCAATAGATTTCCTAAGCACTAGTGTTTGAAGGAACAGCTTAAAAAGAGAATCCTAATGTGATTTCTTTATAATGGGTGTGTTCCTTATCTTACCCTAGTGTCTAAACTCTTCTCCATGGCTGGACCCCCAAATAATATTGCTTTACGTGCTAAGGGGTATCTAGAGAGTGGGATAGGTTTAATAACTACCCTAACCCTAACGCGTACCCTAACCCTAACCCCTACCCTAACCCTAACACGTACCCTAATCCTAACCCGTACCCTGAACCGAGCCCTAACCCTAACACTAACCCTAACCCTAACCCTAACCCATACCCTACGCCGTACCCGAACCCCTCCCCGAACCCGTACCCTAAGCCGTACCCTAAGCCTAACCCTAAGCCTAACCCTAACCCTAGGCTACCCTTGACTGCTTCTGCCTCCAATAGATTTCCTAAGCACTAGTGTTTGAAGGAACAGCTTAAAAAGAGAATCCTAATGTGATTTCTTTATAATGGGTGTGTTCCTTATCTTATCCTAGTGTCTAAACTCTTCTCCATGGCTGGACCCCCAAATAATATTCCTTTACGTGCTAAGGGGTATCTAGAGAGTGGGATAGGTTTAATAACTACCCTAACCCTAACGCGTACCCTAACCCTAACCCCTACCCTAACCCTAAAACGTACCCTAATCCTAACCCGTACACTAAACCGAGCCCTAACCCTAACTCAAACCCTAACCCTAACCCATACCCTACGCCGTACCCGAACCCCTCCCCGAACCCGTACCCTAAGCCGTACCCTAAGCCTAACCCTAAGCCTAACCCTAACCCTAGGCTACCCTTGACTGCTTCTGCCTCCAATAGATTTCCTAAGCACTAGTGTTTGAAGGAACAGCTTAAAAAGAGAATCCTAATGTGATTTCTTTATAATGGGTGTGTTCCTTATCTTATCCTAGTGTCTTAACTCTTCTCCATGGCTGGACCCCCAAATAATATTCCTTTACGTGCTAAGGGGTATGTAGAGAGTGGGATAGGTTTAATAACTACCCTAACCCTAACGCGTACCCTAACCCTAACCCCTACCCTAACCCTAACACGTACCCTAATCCTAAGCCGTACACTAAACCGAGCCCTAACCCTAACTCAAACCCTAACCCTAACCCATACCCTACGCCGTACCCGAACCCCTCCCCGAACCCGTAGCCTAAGCCGTACCCTAAGCCTAACCCTAAGCCTAACCCTAACCCTAGGCTACCCTTGACTGCTTCTGCCTCCAATAGATTTTCTAAGCACTAGTGTTTTAAGGAACGGCTTAAAAAGAGAATCTTAATGTGATTTCTTTATAATGGGTGTGTTCCTTATCTTATCCTAGTGTCTAAACTCTTCTCCATGGCTGGACGCCCAAATAATATTCCTTTACGTGCTAAGGGGTATCTAGAGAGTGGGATAGGTTTAATAACTACCCTAACCCTAACGCGTACCCTAACCCTAACCCCTACCCTAACCCTAACACGTACCCTAATCCTAACCCGTATCCTAAACCGAGCCCTAACCCTTACACTAACCCTAACCCTAACACTAACCCATACCCTACGCCGTACCCGAACCCCTCCCCGAACCCGTACCCTAAGCCGTACCCTAACCCAAACCCTAAGCCTAACCCTAACCCTAGGCTACCCTTGACTGCTACTGCCTCCAATAGATTTCCTAAGCACTAGTGTTTTAAGGAACAGCTTAAAAAGAGAATCCTAATGTGATTTCTTTATAATGGGTGTGTTCCTTATCTTATCCTAGTGTCTAAACTCTTCTCCATGGCTGGACCCCCAAATAATATTCCTTTACGTGCTAAGGGGTATCTAGAGAGTGGGATAGGTTTAATAACTACCCTAACCCTAAAGCGTACCCTAACCCTAACCCCTACCCTAACCCTAACACGTACCCTAATCCTAACCCGTAGCCTAAACTGAGACCTAAAGCTAAAACTAACCCTAACCCTAACCCTAACCCATACCCTACGCCGTACCCGAACCCCTACACGAACCCGTACCCTAAGCCGTACCCTAACCCTAACCCTAAGCCTAACCCTAACCCTAGGCTACCCTTGACTGCTTCTGCCACCAATAGATTTCCTAAGCACTAGTGCTTTAAGGAAAAGCTTAAAAAGAGAATCCTAATGTGATTTCTTTATAATGGGTGTGTTCCTTATCTTATCCTAGTGTCTAAACTCTTCTCCATGGCTGGACCCCCAAATAATATTCCTTTACGTGCTAAGGGGTATCTAGAGAGTGGGATAGGTTTAATAACTACCCTAACCCTAACGCGTACCCTAACCCTAACCCCTACCCTAACCCTAACACGTACCCTAATCGTAACCCGTACCCTAAACCGAGCCCTAACCCTAACACTAACCCTAACCCTAACCCTAACCCATACCCTACACCGTACCCGAACCCCTCCCCGAACCCGTACCCTAAGCCGTACCCTAACCCTAACCCTAAGCCTAACCCTAACCCTAGGCTACCCTTGACTGCTTCTGCCTCCAATAGATTTCCTAAGCACTAGTGTTTGAAGGAACAGCTTAAAAAGAGAATCCTAATGTGATTTCTTTATAATGGGTGTGTTCCTTATCTTATCCTAGTGTCTAAACTCTTCTCCATGGCTGGACCCCCAAATAATATTCCTTTACGTGCTAAGGGGTATCTAGAGAGTGGGATAGGTTTACTAACTACCCTAACCCTAACGTGTACCCTAACCCTAACCCCTACCCTAACCCTAACACGTACCCTAATCCTAACCCGTACCCTAAACCGAGCCCTAACCCTAACACTAACTCTAACACTAACCCTAACCCATACCCTACGCCGTACCCGAACCCCTCCCCGAACCCCTACCCTAAGCCGTACCCTAACCCTAACCCTAAGCCTAACCCTAACCCTAGGCTACCCTTGACTGCTTCTGCCTCCAATAGATTTCCTAAGCACTAGTGTTTGAAGGAACAGCTTAAAAAGAGAATCCTAATGTGATTTCTTTATAATGGGTGTGTTCCTTATCTTACCCTAGTGTCTAAACTCTTCTCCATGGCTGGACCCCCAAATAATATTGCTTTACGTGCTAAGGGGTATCTAGAGAGTGGGATAGGTTTAATAACTACCCTAACCCTAACGCGTACCCTAACCCTAACCCCTACCATAACCCTAACACGTACCCTAATCCTAACCCGTACCCTGAACCGAGCCCTAACCCTAACACTAACCCTAACCCTAACTCTAACCCATACCCTACGCCGTACCCGAACCCCTCCCCGAACCCGTACCCTAAGCCTAACCCTAAGCCTAACCCTAACCCTAGGCTACCCTTGACTGCTTCTGCCTCCAATAGATTTCCTAAGCACTAGTGTTTGAAGGAACAGCTTAAAAAGAGAATCCTAATGTGATTTCTTTATAATGGGTGTGTTCCTTATCTTATCCTAGTGTCTAAACTCTTCTCCATGGCTGGACACCCAAATAATATTCCTTTACGTGCTAAGGGGTATCTAGAGAGTGGGATAGGTTTAATAACTACCCTAACCCTAACGCGTACCCTAACCCTAACCCCTACCCTAACCCTAACACGTACCCTAATCGTAACCCGTACCCTAAACCGAGCCCTAACCCTAACACTAACCCTAACCCTAACCCTAACCCATACCCTACACCGTACCCGAACCCCTCCCCGAACCCGTACCCTAAGCCGTACCCTAACCCTAACCCTAAGCCGAACCCTAACCCTAGGCTACCCTTGACTGCTTCTGCCTCCAATAGATTTCCTAAGCACTAGTGTTTGAAGGAACAGCTTAAAAAGAGAATCCTAATGTGATTTCTTTATAATGGGTGTGTTCCTTATCTTATCCTAGTGTCTAAACTCTTCTCCATGGCTGGACCCCCAAATAATATTCCTTTACGTGCTAAGGGGTATCTAGAGAGTGGGATAGGTTTACTAACTACCCTAACCCTAACGTGTACCCTAACCCTAACCCCTACCCTAACCCTAACACGTACCCTAATCCTAACCCGTACCCTAAACCGAGCCCTAACCCTAACACTAACTCTAACACTAACCCTAACCCATACCCTACGCCGTACCCGAACCCCTCCCCGAACCCCTACCCTAAGCCGTACCCTAACCCTAACCCTAAGCCTAACCCTAACCCTAGGCTACCCTTGACTGCTTCTGCCTCCAATAGATTTCCTAAGCACTAGTGTTTGAAGGAACAGCTTAAAAAGAGAATCCTAATGTGATTTCTTTATAATGGGTGTGTTCCTTATCTTACCCTAGTGTCTAAACTCTTCTCCATGGCTGGACCCCCAAATAATATTGCTTTACGTGCTAAGGGGTATCTAGAGAGTGGGATAGGTTTAATAACTACCCTAACCCTAACGCGTACCCTAACCCTAACCCCTACCCTAACCCTAACACGTACCCTAATCCTAACCCGTACCCTGAACCGAGCCCTAACCCTAACACTAACCCTAACCCTAACCCTAACCCATACCCTACGCCGTACCCGAACCCCTCCCCGAACCCGTACCCTAAGCCTAACCCTAAGCCTAACCCTAACCCTAGGCTACCCTTGACTGCTTCTGCCTCCAATAGATTTCCTAAGCACTAGTGTTTTAAGGAACGGCTTAAAAACAGAATCCTAATGTGATTTCTTTATAATGGGTGTGTTCCTTATCTTATCCTAGTGTCTAAACTCTTCTCCATGGCTAGACCCCCAAATAATATTCCTTTACGTGCTAAGGGGTATCTAGAGAGTGGGATAGGTTTAATAACTACCCTAACCCTAACGTGTACCCTAACCCTAACCCCTACCCTAACCCTAACACGTACCCTAATCCTAGCCCGTACCCTAAACTGAGCCCTAACCCTAACACTAACCCTAACCCTAACCCTAACCCATACCCTACGCCGTACCCGAACCCCTCCCCGAACCCGTACCCTAAGCCGTACCCTAAGCCTAACCCTAAGCCTAACCCTAACCCTAGGCTACCCTTGACTGCTTCTGCCTCCAATAGATTTCCTAAGCACTAGTGTTTGAAGGAACAGCTTAAAAAGAGAATCCTAATGTGATTTCTTTATAATGGGTGTGTTCCTTATCTTATCCTAGTGTCTAAACTCTTCTCCATGGCTGGACCCCCAAATAATATTCCTTTACGTGCTAAGGGGTATCTAGAGAGTGGGATAGGTTTAATAACTACCCTAACCCTAACGCGTACCCTAACCCTAACCCCTACCCTAACCCTAAAACGTACCCTAATCCTAACCCGTACACTAAACCGAGCCCTAACCCTAACTCAAACCCTAACCCTAACCCATACCCTACGCCGTACCCGAACCCCTCCCCGAACCCGTACCCTAAGCCGTACCCTAAGCCTAACCCTAAGCCTAACCCTAACCCTAGGCTACCCTTGACTGCTTCTGCCTCCAATAGATTTCCTAAGCACTAGTGTTTGAAGGAACAGCTTAAAAAGAGAATCCTAATGTGATTTCTTTATAATGGGTGTGTTCCTTATCTTATCCTAGTGTCTAAACTCTTCTCCATGGCTGGACCCCCAAATAATATTCCTTTACGTGCTAAGGGGTATGTAGAGAGTGGGATAGGTTTAATAACTACCCTAACCCTAACGCGTACCCTAACCCTAACCCCTACCCTAACCCTAACACGTACCCTAATCCTAAGCCGTACACTAAACCGAGCCCTAACCCTAACTCAAACCCTAACCCTAACCCATACCCTACGCCGTACCCGAACCCCTCCCCGAACCCGTAGCCTAAGCCGTACCCTAAGCCTAACCCTAAGCCTAACCCTAACCCTAGGCTACCCTTGACTGCTTCTGCCTCCAATAGATTTTCTAAGCACTAGTGTTTTAAGGAACGGCTTAAAAAGAGAATCTTAATGTGATTTCTTTATAATGGGTGTGTTCCTTATCTTATCCTAGTGTCTAAACTCTTCTCCATGGCTGGACGCCCAAATAATATTCCTTTACGTGCTAAGGGGTATCTAGAGAGTGGGATAGGTTTAATAACTACCCTAACCCTAACGCGTACCCTAACCCTAACCCCTACCCTAACCCTAACACGTACCCTAATCCTAACCCGTATCCTAAACCGAGCCCTAACCCTTACACTAACCCTAACCCTAACACTAACCCATACCCTACGCCGTACCCGAACCCCTCCCCGAACCCGTACCCTAAGCCGTACCCTACCCCAAACCCTAAGCCTAACCCTAACCCTAGGCTACCCTTGACTGCTACTGCCTCCAATAGATTTCCTAAGCACTAGTGTTTTAAGGAACAGCTTAAAAAGAGAATCCTAATGTGATTTCTTTATAATGGGTGTGTTCCTTATCTTATCCTAGTGTCTAAACTCTTCTCCATGGCTGGACCCCCAAATAATATTCCTTTACGTGCTAAGGGGTATCTAGAGAGTGGGATAGGTTTAATAACTACCCTAACCCTAAAGCGTACCCTAACCCTAACCCCTACCCTAACCCTAACACGTACCCTAATCCTAACCCGTACCCTAAACTGAGACCTAAAGCTAAAACTAACCCTAACCCTAACCCTAACCCATACCCTACGCCGTACCCGAACCCCTACACGAACCCGTACCCTAAGCCGTACCCTAACCCTAACCCTAAGCCTAACCCTAACCCTAGGCTACCCTTGACTGCTTCTGCCACCAATAGATTTCCTAAGCACTAGTGCTTTAAGGAAAAGCTTAAAAAGAGAATCCTAATGTGATTTCTTTATAATGGGTGTGTTCCTTATCTTATCCTAGTGTCTAAACTCTTCTCCATGGCTGGACCCCCAAATAATATTCCTTTATGTGCTAAGGGGTATCTAGAGAGTGGGATAGGTTTAATAACTACCCTAACCCTAACGCGTACCCTAACCCTAACCCCTACCCTAACCCTAACACGTACCCTAATCGTAACCCGTACCCTAAACCGAGCCCTAACCCTAACACTAACCCTAACCCTAACCCTAACCCATACCCTACACCGTACCCGAACCCCTCCCCGAACCCGTACCCTAAGCCGTACCCTAACCCTAACCCTAAGCCTAACCCTAACCCTAGGCTACCCTTGACTGCTTCTGCCTCCAATAGATTTCCTAAGCACTAGTGTTTGAAGGAACAGCTTAAAAAGAGAATCCTAATGTGATTTCTTTATAATGGGTGTGTTCCTTATCTTATCCTAGTGTCTAAACTCTTCTCCATGGCTGGACCCCCAAATAATATTACTTTACGTGCTAAGGGGTATCTAGAGAGTGGGATAGGTTTACTAACTACCCTAACCCTAACGTGTACCCTAACCCTAACCCCTACCCTAACCCTAACACGTACCCTAATCCTAACCCGTACCCTAAACCGAGCCCTAACCCTAACACTAACTCTAACACTAACCCTAACCCATACCCTACGCCGTACCCGAACCCCTCCCCGAACCCCTACCCTAAGCCGTACCCTAACCCTAACCCTAAGCCTAACCCTAACCCTAGGCTACCCTTGACTGCTTCTGCCTCCAATAGATTTCCTAAGCACTAGTGTTTGAAGGAACAGCTTAAAAAGAGAATCCTAATGTGATTTCTTTATAATGGGTGTGTTCCTTATCTTACCCTAGTGTCTAAACTCTTCTCCATGGCTGGACCCCCAAATAATATTGCTTTACGTGCTAAGGGGTATCTAGAGAGTGGGATAGGTTTAATAACTACCCTAACCCTAACGCGTACCCTAACCCTAACCCCTACCCTAACCCTAACACGTACCCTAATCCTAACCCGTACCCTGAACCGAGCCCTAACCCTAACACTAACCCTAACCCTAACCCTAACCCATACCCTACGCCGTACCCGAACCCCTCCCCGAACCCGTACCCTAAGCCTAACCCTAAGCCTAACCCTAACCCTAGGCTACCCTTGACTGCTTCTGCCTCCAATAGATTTCCTAAGCACTAGTGTTTTAAGGAACGGCTTAAAAACAGAATCCTAATGTGATTTCTTTATAATGGGTGTGTTCCTTATCTTATCCTAGTGTCTAAACTCTTCTCCATGGCTAGACCCCCAAATAATATTCCTGTACGTGCTAAGGGGTATCTAGAGAGTGGGATAGGTTTAATAACTACCCTAACCCTAACGTGTACCCTAACCCTAACCCCTACCCTAACCCTAACACGTACCCTAATCCTAGCCCGTACCCTAAACTGAGCCCTAACCCTAACACTAACCCTAACCCTAACCCTAACCCATACCCTACGCCGTACCCGAACCCCTCCCCGAACCCGTACCCTAAGCCGTACCCTAAGCCTAACCCTAAGCCTAACCCTAACCCTAGGCTACCCTTGACTGCTTCTGCCTCCAATAGATTTCCTAAGCACTAGTGTTTGAAGGAACAGCTTAAAAAGAGAATCCTAATGTGATTTCTTTATAATGGGTGTGTTCCTTATCTTATCCTAGTGTCTAAACTCTTCTCCATGGCTGGACCCCCAAATAATATTCCTTTACGTGCTAAGGGGTATCTAGAGAGTGGGATAGGTTTAATAACTACCCTAACCCTAACGCGTACCCTAACCCTAACCCCTACCCTAACCCTAAAACGTACCCTAATCCTAACCCGTACACTAAACCGAGCCCTAACCCTAACTCAAACCCTAACCCTAACCCATACCCTACGCCGTACCCGAACACCTCCCCGAACCCGTACCCTAAGCCGTACCCTAAGCCTAACCCTAAGCCTAACCCTAACCCTAGGCTACCCTTGACTGCTTCTGCCTCCAATAGATTTCCTAAGCACTAGTGTTTGAAGGAACAGCTTAAAAAGAGAATCCTAATGTGATTTCTTTATAATGGGTGTGTTCCTTATCTTATCCTAGTGTCTAAACTCTTCTCCATGGCTGGACCCCCAAATAATATTCCTTTACGTGCTAAGGGGTATGTAGAGAGTGGGATAGGTTTAATAACTACCCTAACCCTAACGCGTACCCTAACCCTAACCCCTACCCTAACCCTAACACGTACCCTAATCCTAGGCCGTACACTAAACCGAGCCCTAACCCTAACTCAAACCCTAACCCTAACCCATACCCTACGCCGTACCCGAACCCCTCCCCGAACCCGTAGCCTAAGCCGTACCCTAAGCCTAACCCTAAGCCTAACCCTAACCCTAGGCTACCCTTGACTGCTTCTGCCTCCAATAGATTTTCTAAGCACTAGTGTTTTAAGGAACGGCTTAAAAAGAGAATCTTAATGTGATTTCTTTATAATGGGTGTGTTCCTTATCTTATCCTAGTGTCTAAACTCTTCTCCATGGCTGGACGCCCAAATAATATTCCTTTACGTGCTAAGGGGTATCTAGAGAGTGGGATAGGTTTAATAACTACCCTAACCCTAACGCGTACCCTAACCCTAACCCCTACCCTAACCCTAACACGTACCCTAAACCTAACCCGTATCCTAAACCGAGCCCTAACCCTTACACTAACCCTAACCCTAACACTAACCCATACCCTACGCCGTACCCGAACCCCTCCCCGAACCCGTACCCTAAGCCGTACCCTAACCCAAACCCTAAGCCTAACCCTAACCCTAGGCTACCCTTGACTGCTACTGCCTCCAATAGATTTCCTAAGCACTAGTGTTTTAAGGAACAGCTTAAAAAGAGAATCCTAATGTGATTTCTTTATAATGGGTGTGTTCCTTATCTTATCCTAGTGTCTAAACTCTTCTCCATGGCTGGACCCCCAAATAATATTCCTTTACGTGCTAAGGGGTATCTAGAGAGTGGGATAGGTTTAATAACTACCCTAACCCTAAAGCGTACCCTAACCCTAACCCCTACCCTAACCCTAACACGTACCCTAATCCTAACCCGTACCCTAAACTGAGACCTAAAGCTAAAACTAACCCTAACCCTAACCCTAACCCATACCCTACGCCGTACCCGAACCCCTACACGAACCCGTACCCTAAGCCGTACCCTAACCCTAACCCTAAGCCTAACCCTAACCCTAGGCTACCCTTGACTGCTTCTGCCACCAATAGATTTCCTAAGCACTAGTGCTTTAAGGAAAAGCTTAAAAAGAGAATCCTAATGTGATTTCTTTATAATGGGTGTGTTCCTTATCTTATCCTAGTGTCTAAACTCTTCTCCATGGCTGGACCCCCAAATAATATTCCTTTACGTGCTAAGGGGTATCTAGAGAGTGGGATAGGTTTAATAACTACCCTAACCCTAACGCGTACCCTAACCCTAACCCCTACCCTAACCCTAACACTTACCCTAATCGTAACCCGTACCCTAAACCGAGCCCTAACCCTAACACTAACCCTAACCCTAACCCTAACCCATACCCTACACCGTACCCGAACCCCTCCCCGAACCCGTACCCTAAGCCGTACCCTAACCCTAACCCTAAGCCTAACCCTAACCCTAGGCTACCCTTGACTGCTTCTGCCTCCAATAGATTTCCTAAGCACTAGTGTTTGAAGGAACAGCTTAAAAAGAGAATCCTAATGTGATTTCTTTATAATGGGTGTGTTCCTTATCTTATCCTAGTGTCTAAACTCTTCTCCATGGCTAGACCCCCAAATAATATTCCTTTACGTGCTAAGGGGTATCTAGAGAGTGGGATAGGTTTAATAACTACCCTAACCCTAACGCGTACCCTAACACTAACCCCTACCCTAACCCTAACACGTACCCTAATCCTAACCCGTACCCTAAACTGAGCCCTAACCCTAACACTAACCCTAACCCTAACCCTAACCCATACCCTACGCCGTACCCGAACCCCTCCCCGAACCCGTACCCTAAGCCGTACCCTAAGCCTAACCCTAAGCCTAACCCTAACCCTAGGCTACCCTTGACTGCTTCTGCCTCCAATAGATTTCCTAAGCACTAGTGTTTGAAGGAACAGCTTAAAAAGAGAATCCTAATGTGATTTCTTTATAATGGGTGTGTTCCTTATCTTATCCTAGTGTCTAAACTCTTCTCCATGGCTGGACCCCCAAATAATATTCCTTTACGTGCTAAGGGGTATCTAGAGAGTGGGATAGGTTTAATAACTACCCTAACCCTAACGCGTACCCTAACCCTAACCCCTACCCTAACCCTAAAACGTACCCTAATCCTAACCCGTACACTAAACCGAGCCCTAACCCTAACTCAAACCCTAACCCTAACCCATACCCTACGCCGTACCCGAACCCCTCCCCGAACCCGTACCCTAAGCCGTACCCTAAGCCTAACCCTAAGCCTAACCCTAACCCTAGGCTACCCTTGACTGCTTCTGCCTCCAATAGATTTCCTAAGCACTAGTGTTTGAAGGAACAGCTTAAAAAGAGAATCCTAATGTGATTTCTTTATAATGGGTGTGTTCCTTATCTTATCCTAGTGTCTAAACTCTTCTCCATGGCTGGACCCCCAAATAATATTCCTTTACGTGCTAAGGGGTATGTAGAGAGTGGGATAGGTTTAATAACTACCCTAACCCTAACGCGTACCCTAACCCTAACCCCTACCCTAACCCTAACACGTACCCTAATCCTAAGCCGTACACTAAACCGAGCCCTAACCCTAACTCAAACCCTAACCCTAACCCATACCCTACGCCGTACCCGAACCCCTCCCCGAACCCGTAGCCTAAGCCGTACCCTAAGCCTAACCCTAAGCCTAACCCTAACCCTAGGCTACCCTTGACTGCTTCTGCCTCCAATAGATTTTCTAAGCACTAGTGTTTTAAGGAACGGCTTAAAAAGAGAATCTTAATGTGATTTCTTTATAATGGGTGTGTTCCTTATCTTATCCTAGTGTCTAAACTCTTCTCCATGGCTGGACGCCCAAATAATATTCCTTTACGTGCTAAGGGGTATCTAGAGAGTGGGATAGGTTTAATAACTACCCTAACCCTAACGCGTACCCTAACCCTAACCCCTACCCTAACCCTAACACGTACCCTAATCCTAACCCGTATCCTAAACCGAGCCCTAACCCTTACACTAACCCTAACCCTAACACTAACCCATACCCTACGCCGTACCCGAACCCCTCCCCGAACCCGTACCCTAAGCCGTACCCTACCCCAAACCCTAAGCCTAACCCTAACCCTAGGCTACCCTTGACTGCTACTGCCTCCAATAGATTTCCTAAGCACTAGTGTTTTAAGGAACAGCTTAAAAAGAGAATCCTAATGTGATTTCTTTATAATGGGTGTGTTCCTTATCTTATCCTAGTGTCTAAACTCTTCTCCATGGCTGGACCCCCAAATAATATTCCTTTACGTGCTAAGGGGTATCTAGAGAGTGGGATAGGTTTAATAACTACCCTAACCCTAAAGCGTACCCTAACCCTAACCCCTACCCTAACCCTAACACGTACCCTAATCCTAACCCGTACCCTAAACTGAGACCTAAAGCTAAAACTAACCCTAACCCTAACCCTAACCCATACCCTACGCCGTACCCGAACCCCTACACGAACCCGTACCCTAAGCCGTACCCTAACCCTAACCCTAAGCCTAACCCTAACCCTAGGCTACCCTTGACTGCTTCTGCCACCAATAGATTTCCTAAGCACTAGTGCTTTAAGGAAAAGCTTAAAAAGAGAATCCTAATGTGATTTCTTTATAATGGGTGTGTTCCTTATCTTATCCTAGTGTCTAAACTCTTCTCCATGGCTGGACCCCCAAATAATATTCCTTTATGTGCTAAGGGGTATCTAGAGAGTGGGATAGGTTTAATAACTACCCTAACCCTAACGCGTACCCTAACCCTAACCCCTACCCTAACCCTAACACGTACCCTAATCGTAACCCGTACCCTAAACCGAGCCCTAACCCTAACACTAACCCTAACCCTAACCCTAACCCATACCCTACACCGTACCCGAACCCCTCCCCGAACCCGTACCCTAAGCCGTACCCTAACCCTAACCCTAAGCCTAACCCTAACCCTAGGCTACCCTTGACTGCTTCTGCCTCCAATAGATTTCCTAAGCACTAGTGTTTGAAGGAACAGCTTAAAAAGAGAATCCTAATGTGATTTCTTTATAATGGGTGTGTTCCTTATCTTATCCTAGTGTCTAAACTCTTCTCCATGGCTGGACCCCCAAATAATATTACTTTACGTGCTAAGGGGTATCTAGAGAGTGGGATAGGTTTACTAACTACCCTAACCCTAACGTGTACCCTAACCCTAACCCCTACCCTAACCCTAACACGTACCCTAATCCTAACCCGTACCCTAAACCGAGCCCTAACCCTAACACTAACCCTAACACTAACCCTAACCCATACCCTACGCCGTACCCGAACCCCTCCCCGAACCCGTACCCTAAGCCTAACCCTAAGCCTAACCCTAACCCTAGGCTACCCTTGACTGCTTCTGCCTCCAATAGATTTCCTAAGCACTAGTGTTTTAAGGAACGGCTTAAAAACAGAATCCTAATGTGATTTCTTTATAATGGGTGTGTTCCTTATCTTATCCTAGTGTCTAAACTCTTCTCCATGGCTAGACCCCCAAATAATATTCCTGTACGTGCTAAGGGGTATCTAGAGAGTGGGATAGGTTTAATAACTACCCTAACCCTAACGTGTACCCTAACCCTAACCCCTACCCTAACCCTAACACGTACCCTAATCCTAGCCCGTACCCTAAACTGAGCCCTAACCCTAACACTAACCCTAACCCTAACCCTAACCCATACCCTACGCCGTACCCGAACCCCTCCCCGAACCCGTACCCTAAGCCGTACCCTAAGCCTAACCCTAAGCCTAACCCTAACCCTAGGCTACCCTTGACTGCTTCTGCCTCCAATAGATTTCCTAAGCACTAGTGTTTGAAGGAACAGCTTAAAAAGAGAATCCTAATGTGATTTCTTTATAATGGGTGTGTTCCTTATCTTATCCTAGTGTCTAAACTCTTCTCCATGGCTGGACCCCCAAATAATATTCCTTTACGTGCTAAGGGGTATCTAGAGAGTGGGATAGGTTTAATAACTACCCTAACCCTAACGCGTACCCTAACCCTAACCCCTACCCTAACCCTAAAACGTACCCTAATCCTAACCCGTACACTAAACCGAGCCCTAACCCTAACTCAAACCCTAACCCTAACCCATACCCTACGCCGTACCCGAACACCTCCCCGAACCCGTACCCTAAGCCGTACCCTAAGCCTAACCCTAAGCCTAACCCTAACCCTAGGCTACCCTTGACTGCTTCTGCCTCCAATAGATTTCCTAAGCACTAGTGTTTGAAGGAACAGCTTAAAAAGAGAATCCTAATGTGATTTCTTTATAATGGGTGTGTTCCTTATCTTATCCTAGTGTCTAAACTCTTCTCCATGGCTGGACCCCCAAATAATATTCCTTTACGTGCTAAGGGGTATGTAGAGAGTGGGATAGGTTTAATAACTACCCTAACCCTAACGCGTACCCTAACCCTAACCCCTACCCTAACCCTAACACGTACCCTAATCCTAGGCCGTACACTAAACCGAGCCCTAACCCTAACTCAAACCCTAACCCTAACCCATACCCTACGCCGTACCCGAACCCCTCCCCGAACCCGTAGCCTAAGCCGTACCCTAAGCCTAACCCTAAGCCTAACCCTAACCCTAGGCTACCCTTGACTGCTTCTGCCTCCAATAGATTTTCTAAGCACTAGTGTTTTAAGGAACGGCTTAAAAAGAGAATCTTAATGTGATTTCTTTATAATGGGTGTGTTCCTTATCTTATCCTAGTGTCTAAACTCTTCTCCATGGCTGGACGCCCAAATAATATTCCTTTACGTGCTAAGGGGTATCTAGAGAGTGGGATAGGTTTAATAACTACCCTAACCCTAACGCGTACCCTAACCCTAACCCCTACCCTAACCCTAACACGTACCCTAAACCTAACCCGTATCCTAAACCGAGCCCTAACCCTTACACTAACCCTAACCCTAACACTAACCCATACCCTACGCCGTACCCGAACCCCTCCCCGAACCCGTACCCTAAGCCGTACCCTAACCCAAACCCTAAGCCTAACCCTAACCCTAGGCTACCCTTGACTGCTACTGCCTCCAATAGATTTCCTAAGCACTAGTGTTTTAAGGAACAGCTTAAAAAGAGAATCCTAATGTGATTTCTTTATAATGGGTGTGTTCCTTATCTTATCCTAGTGTCTAAACTCTTCTCCATGGCTGGACCCCCAAATAATATTCCTTTACGTGCTAAGGGGTATCTAGAGAGTGGGATAGGTTTAATAACTACCCTAACCCTAAAGCGTACCCTAACCCTAACCCCTACCCTAACCCTAACACGTACCCTAATCCTAACCCGTACCCTAAACTGAGACCTAAAGCTAAAACTAACCCTAACCCTAACCCTAACCCATACCCTACGCCGTACCCGAACCCCTACACGAACCCGTACCCTAAGCCGTACCCTAACCCTAACCCTAAGCCTAACCCTAACCCTAGGCTACCCTTGACTGCTTCTGCCACCAATAGATTTCCTAAGCACTAGTGCTTTAAGGAAAAGCTTAAAAAGAGAATCCTAATGTGATTTCTTTATAATGGGTGTGTTCCTTATCTTATCCTAGTGTCTAAACTCTTCTCCATGGCTGGACCCCCAAATAATATTCCTTTACGTGCTAAGGGGTATCTAGAGAGTGGGATAGGTTTAATAACTACCCTAACCCTAACGCGTACCCTAACCCTAACCCCTACCCTAACCCTAACACTTACCCTAATCGTAACCCGTACCCTAAACCGAGCCCTAACCCTAACACTAACCCTAACCCTAACCCTAACCCATACCCTACACCGTACCCGAACCCCTCCCCGAACCCGTACCCTAAGCCGTACCCTAACCCTAACCCTAAGCCTAACCCTAACCCTAGGCTACCCTTGACTGCTTCTGCCTCCAATAGATTTCCTAAGCACTAGTGTTTGAAGGAACAGCTTAAAAAGAGAATCCTAATGTGATTTCTTTATAATGGGTGTGTTCCTTATCTTATCCTAGTGTCTAAACTCTTCTCCATGGCTAGACCCCCAAATAATATTCCTTTACGTGCTAAGGGGTATCTAGAGAGTGGGATAGGTTTAATAACTACCCTAACCCTAACGCGTACCCTAACACTAACCCCTACCCTAACCCTAACACGTACCCTAATCCTAACCCGTACCCTAAACTGAGCCCTAACCCTAACACTAACCCTAACCCTAACCCTAACCCATACCCTACGCCGTTCCCGAACCCCTCCCCGAACCCGTACCCTAAGCCGTACCCTAAGCCTAACCCTAAGCCTAACCCTAACCCTAGGCTACCCTTGACTGCTTCTGCCTCCAATAGATTTCCTAAGCACTAGTGTTTGAAGGAACAGCTTAAAAAGAGAATCCTAATGTGATTTCTTTATAATGGGTGTGTTCCTTATCTTATCCTAGTGTCTAAACTCTTCTCCATGGCTGGACCCCCAGATAATATTCCTTTACGTGCTAAGGGGTATCTAGAGAGTGGGATAGGTTTAATAACTACCCTAACCCTAACGTGTACCCTAACCCTATCCCCTACCCTAACCCTAACACGTACCCTAATCCTAACCCGTACCCTAAACTGAGCCCTAACCCTAACACTAACCCTAACCCTAACCCTAACCCATACCCTACGCCGTACCCGAACCCCTCCCCGAACCCCTACCCTAAGCCGTACCCTAACCCTAACCCTAAGCCTAACCCTAACCCTAGGCTACCCTTGACTGCTTCTGCCTCCAATAGATTTCCTAAGCACTAGTGTTTGAAGGAACAGCTTAAAAAGAGAATCCTAATGTGATTTCTTTATAATGGGTGTGTTCCTTATCTTACCCTAGTGTCTAAACTCTTCTCCATGGCTGGACCCCCAAATAATATTGCTTTACGTGCTAAGGGGTATCTAGAGAGTGGGATAGGTTTAATAACTACCCTAACCCTAACGCGTACCCTAACCCTAACCCCTACCCTAACCCTAACACGTACCCTAATCCTAACCCGTACCCTGAACCGAGCCCTAACCCTAACACTAACCCTAACCCTAACCCTAAACCATACCCTACGCCGTACCCGAACCCCTCCCCGAACCCGTACCCTAAGCCTAACCCTAAGCCTAACCCTAACCCTAGGCTACCCTTGACTGCTTCTGCCTCCAATAGATTTCCTAAGCACTAGTGTTTTAAGGAACGGCTTAAAAACAGAATCCTAATGTGATTTCTTTATAATGGGTGTGTTCCTTATCTTATCCTAGTGTCTAAACTCTTCTCCATGGCTAGACCCCCAAATAATATTCCTTTACGTGCCAAGGGGTATCTAGAGAGTGGGATAGGTTTAATAACTACCCTAACCCTAACGCGTACCCTAACACTAACCCCTACCCTAACCCTAACACGTACCCTAATCCTAACCCGTACCCTAAACTGAGCCCTAACCCTAACACTAACCCTAACCCTAACCCTAACCCATACCCTACGCCGTTCCCGAACCCCTCCCCGAACCCGTACCCTAAGCCGTACCCTAAGCCTAACCCTAAGCCTAACCCTAACCCTAGGCTACCCTTGACTGCTTCTGCCTCCAATAGATTTCCTAAGCACTAGTGTTTGAAGGAACAGCTTAAAAAGAGAATCCTAATGTGATTTCTTTATAATGGGTGTGTTCCTTATCTTATCCTAGTGTCTAAACTCTTCTCCATGGCTGGACCCCCAAATAATATTCCTTTACGTGCTAAAGGGTATCTAGAGAGTGGGATAGGTTTAATAACTACCCTAACCCTAACGCGTACCCTAACGCTAACCCCTACCCTAACCCTAAAACGTACCCTAATCCTAACCCGTACACTAAACCGAGCCCTAACCCTAACTCAAACCCTAACCCTAACCCATACCCTACGCCGTACCCGAACCCCTCCCCGAACCCGTACCCTAAGCCGTACCCTAAGCCTAACCCTAAGCCTAACCCTAACCCTAGGCTACCCTTGACTGCTTCTGCCTCCAATAGATTTCCTAAGCACTAGTGTTTGAAGGAACAGCTTAAAAAGAGAATCCTAATGTGATTTCTTTATAATGGGTGTGTTCCTTATCTTATCCTAGTGTCTAAACTCTTCTCCATGGCTGGACCCCCAAATAATATTCCTTTACGTGCTAAGGGGTATGTAGAGAGTGGGATAGGTTTAATAACTACCCTAACCCTAACGCGTACCCTAACCCTAACCCCTACCCTAACCCTAACACGTACCCTAATCCTAAGCCGTACACTAAACCGAGCCCTAACCCTAACTCAAACCCTAACCCTAACCCATACCCTACGCCGTACCCGAACCCCTCCCCGAACCCGTAGCCTAAGCCGTACCCTAAGCCTAACCCTAAGCCTAACCCTAACCCTAGGCTACCCTTGACTGCTTCTGCCTCCAATAGATTTTCTAAGCACTAGTGTTTTAAGGAACGGCTTAAAAAGAGAATCTTAATGTGATTTCTTTATAATGGGTGTGTTCCTTATCTTATCCTAGTGTCTAAACTCTTCTCCATGGCTGGACGCCCAAATAATATTCCTTTACGTGCTAAGGGGTATCTAGAGAGTGGGATAGGTTTAATAACTACCCTAACCCTAACGCGTACCCTAACCCTAACCCCTACCCTAACCCTAACACGTACCCTAATCCTAACCCGTATCCTAAACCGAGCCCTAACCCTTACACTAACCCTAACCCTAACACTAACCCATACCCTACGCCGTACCCGAACCCCTCCCCGAACCCGTACCCTAAGCCGTACCCTACCCCAAACCCTAAGCCTAACCCTAACCCTAGGCTACCCTTGACTGCTACTGCCTCCAATAGATTTCCTAAGCACTAGTGTTTTAAGGAACAGCTTAAAAAGAGAATCCTAATGTGATTTCTTTATAATGGGTGTGTTCCTTATCTTATCCTAGTGTCTAAACTCTTCTCCATGGCTGGACCCCCAAATAATATTCCTTTACGTGCTAAGGGGTATCTAGAGAGTGGGATAGGTTTAATAACTACCCTAACCCTAAAGCGTACCCTAACCCTAACCCCTACCCTAACCCTAACACGTACCCTAATCCTAACCCGTACCCTAAACTGAGA